>NC_137020.1:31063962-31143962 GCF_032717465.1 Coenobita brevimanus
GAGGCTATCAATCACCTTTACTGCTTGGCCTCCACTGATTTTCCATTCACCAGTAATTTCCCCTTTTACAATGCCCCGTAGTCTCCCCTTCTGTTTCATTTAGCCTCCCCTTTTCTTTTGTCCACCCCCCCCCTTTTTTTTTTTTTTTTTTTTTGTCCCTACGTTAATTTCTTCAACCCGAGTATTTTTCAATATACTCTTGCTACCGCCGACTATTCTATTGACCTTCAGAGAGACTTAATATCGACCACTCCCTACCCTGACTCCCCTCTTCCATCACCCTCACCCTTACTCCCCTCCTCAGCCCCCATCACCTCGTTCCTCATGCTCTGGGGCGCTGTCAGTCACCCGTCTAACCTAGGAGCATAACAGTGGAGCATATTATCAATCTCTCACATTTCCCAACAACCCTCAGCACCACCCACACTACCCTCTTGCCATGCCCACACTTAGCTCTTCCTTCACCCTCACCCACACTCTCATCTTCCTTCACCCTCACCCACACTCCCCTCTCTCCTCACCCTCACCCACACTCCCCTCTCTCCTCACCCTCACTCAAACCCACACCCACACTCCCACCTTCCTTCACCCTCACTCACATCCCCCTTTCACTATGTATGCATCTTCATTCTGTCTCCTCACATATTTCTCAACAACCAACCCTCATCCTCACTCCCCTCACCCACATTCCCTCCCCCTTCTTCCCTTCTCCACCCCACCCACATTCCCTCTCCCTTCTTCTCCTCTCCACCCCACCCCACCCAGCACCTCGTCCCTCAAAGCCCCAGGGGTGTGTCTGTCAGTCACTGGTCTCACCCCGGGGCACAACTTTCGAGCATATTTTCCATCGTAATGTTGACGTCAGTGTCGAGGTGATGGAAGTTGTGGAGAATCGGGGCAGCAGGTGTGTGAGGCCTGAGGAAGAAAGGAAAGAGGAGGAGGAAGAGAGAACGGAGGAAAGGAGAGAAAAGAAATAGTGTTGGAGAGAAAAGAATTGTTGGAGAGAGGATGAGCATGGATAGAAAGGAAGACTGATGAGGAGAAATGTAGAATGAGATGTTAGAGATAAGGAAAACTGTAAAGGAAGGGGAAAATAGACAAGGAGATATGTAGAATGAAGAGAAATAAAGGGAAAAAAGAAGAATGATGGAGGATGAAGACGATGTGAAGATGGGTGGAGAGTAGACGAGATATGGAGGTGTACAGAAGGAATGAAGAAGCGATGAGGAAAATTGGGAGAATGAAAGGAGGACGACCAGAAGGAAGCAACACTGGAGAGAAGAGGATATGAAGACGAGAGAGACGGGGAAAACCAGCGGAGAGAGAAGAGAAGAGTGAAGGAAGGGGATGGAGGGCAAGAGAATAGAAGGAAATGGCGAGGGTGACAGGAATAAACAAAGGAATGAGACAACACAATACAAACAAGAATGGGAAATGAAGCCGAGATGGAAAAGGAGAAAGGAAAGGGGAAGCAGGCAGTGACGAATGGGAAGGATATTGTAAAGATAAACACAGAACTCAAAAAGCATGATGGAGTCAATGAGGAAGAATGGATGGACTTGTGAAGGAGAGGAAGATGATGATAACTAAGCAGAGGATGTGGATGAGGAAATAAAAAGGAGTATGAGAATTTGGAAGAAATAAAAAGAAATGAAATATGTAGTTACACCAGGAGAAGAGAAGTGAACTGGAAGAGGAGAAAGAGGATGGATACAGCTGCAAGAGAAAGGAATAGGACGAGAAAAAGACTGAGAAAGGAGGAGGAGGAATGTTGGAGATTGAGAGATGTTCAGGTCAACACACGAGTATTATTTGGTGTCATGCAACTCAACTGAGAGGAACCCACACGACAAAGACACCACCACACCACAGCACACCACCACTACTACTAACAATAACCACACCACAACACCACCACCACCACTACTAATACATAACCACACCACACCATCTCCACCACTACTACTACCATAAAGCACCACTGCACAACACCACTATCATTTCCATACAACAGAACACACCCAAACCCACCTCCTTTACCACCCAACCACTGTAACCATACCATGACATCATTCCAAACACTACTTCACATCACACCACACCATACCAAACAAACACCACACAAGCACAATACAAACACACCACCATACACCACAGCACACTATTACACGGTACAGGAAAACCAAACCACACTTCACACCACCAAATCACACCACAAGATACCAAACAAACACCACATAAACAATACAAACACACCACCATATACTACACCACATAATTACACGTTACAGGAAAACCAAACCTCATTTCACACCACAAAATCACCCCATACCATACCAAACAAACACGATACAAACACACCAGGCCACTTCGCTGCCATCACATCATACCAAACACCTTCATCCCACACACCAGGCCCACTTTACTGCATGGCGCTGCACCGAAACGACTGAATACACTACACCCTAAGCTCCCAACACGATTCAGGACACGGCATCCTTTACTGGTACGAAAAATAACATCAGCTTAAAGGATGACTACGCACTGGATTTGTTGGAGGACTTACTCGTAATTTTGGAGTAGTAAGCGAAGAGAGAAATATGGGATTAAGCATGATAAACACCGAGAATGAATGAATGAATGAATGTGTGTGTGTGTGTGTGTGTGTGTGAGAGAGAGAGAGAGAAAGAGAGAGAGAGAAGACCCTTTCACGTGTTAGGACATGACATGTTTCCTTATAAACACGTGTCTATTGTTTGCTTTATGTTAATCTTTATTTACTGTCTGTTCCCTTTGTTTACATCCTGGTCTTACTTCCCTCTCTCTCTCTCTCTCTCTCTCCATCATCCCCCTTTGTTCCCTCTGACACGAGCAGACACGTGCTCTGGGAGGGTAATGAACAAAATGGAACAGTATATTTTGGGAAAGAACCACACTACTCTGAAACATTAAAAAGGACACGGAGTACCTAAGAAGCAACGGGGGAGGGGAGTGTGGGGAGAAGGGGAGGAAGCTGGGGAGAGGAGAGGAAGAAATGGGTAAGAAGGGGAAGGAAACTGAGAAAGCAAGAAAGGGAATGGAAGGCAGCAAATCGCCTCACACCACTCCATCCCCTAAGAACAAGACTAAACAACAGAGTCAAAGTTACAGCCCAAGTCCCACAATAACTCCTGCACCCCACTCCCCAGCTGTAATCGTTAACCAAATGGGCCACAAACTTCTCCCCACCCTAGGAGCATTAATTAAAGCTGTGATGGGAGAAACGGGGCCACACTGAGAAACTAACTATAATCTGATCACTCCAACTATAATACATTTCTTGTACAGTAACTTGGTTCAGATTTTCGTCCTTTTGCAGCTTATTTCAGGCAGCTTGAGAAGTGCTATGGAAAGGATGCAGAGCCGCAGTACACTGAGCTTTGGGAAATGTGCTGCAAAACGACAAGAACTTTCCCCTGGCTTTAAGTGAAAGAACTATAAGGAAGAATGAGTAAAAGACTGAAAAAGTAAAATAAGTGAGTGAGTGAATGAAATGAGGTAAATAGAAGGAAAAAGGGGAAAGGACGTAGCCAGTAATCAGGAAGAGCCTCACCTTCCCCCAGATTAAACCAAATTAACCAAATGGGGTGGATACTTTACGCTCCACTCCCAGTATTAACTACACACCTACACAAATACGCACACGCACGCATAGACAAGACACACACACACACACACACACACACACCCTACAGTACATACACCCTTCGAACGTTCTGTCCTTTCTTGTGTTCACTAATAATCTAAACATAAATCAACTGACTCCTTAAACTCTGGAGATGAAAATTTAAAGAAAACATGGATTCTTACCTCCAACATTTTATAAACAAATCACTGAATAACTACCAAGACAATCGGGAAAAATAAGACCTTCAAAATATATGACAAAAACGTACGAGAAATATCACAAACAACAGATAATGGGTGAAAAACTAAATATTAAACTCGGACCATAAAGTGTAACACGGTCCCCTTCACATAGCTGAACCCACGCTCCATCAATGAACCCTAACGAAGAATAGCAGTATCAGATGGAGAGCTATTCCCGTACGTAGTCAACCAAAAAAGTATGAGCCATCTTACCGCACGTACCATTTTGAAACATGGACCAAGCACAGTGGTATATAAGGTTCCCTGAGACTACAAGTGCAAACAGTTGTAAGTGCAAATGGCATAAATCGACATATATCAGGTGATGTATTTTTTTGAAGCAACATGTTAAAAGATTCAGGTGCGTCTGCAAAACTCGCTCATTTTCACATCCATCGGCCCGTGTGTGTGTGTGTGTGTGTGTGTGTGTGTGTGTGTGTGTGTGTGTGTGTGTGTGTGTGTGTGTGTGTGTGTGTGTGTGTGTGTGTGTGTGTGTCTGTGTGTGTGTCTGTGTGTGTGTCTGTGTGTGTGTCTGTGTGTGTGTCTCTGTGTGTGTTTTTACTACGAATGGCACCACACAAGGCACGAATTCCAGTAACTATCTTCTCTGTATAACTATCTGGGCTACGGTATATTTCAAGTGTTACTAATAAGAACTGCGTACCTGTATTTTACTTACGAGGAAAGGTGTTACTAATAAAAACAGTGCATCGGTACTTTACTTGAAAGAACTATTTGCTTCACACTTCTTTCATCTACCAGGAAATCCATCAGTCTGCCCTGTCTTTTCCTTGCTTTCTCTTCAATACTGCTCTCAATTCCCTCTACCATCTCAAGGCAAAGAGAGGGGGAGGGCAGGTAGGTAAGTAGGTAGGCAGACTGATAGGGTAGGTAGTAGGTAGGTAGACAGGTTGAGGAGCGATAGAGATGCCAGTTTGTCAGCGGTGCATAACAAGTGGAACACACCCAAAATACGTTACCCCCAACCATATTATTAGTCTTTGGTTGTGGCCTCGCCCTAAACAAATGGTGCGGTGGACGTAATGCAAGACAATGAACCCGGCAATGTGCTCCATCGATAAAAATTTTCTAACTCAATGGCAAATATATAGGATCTCCTTAAAGGGTTACGGTAAGTCCTTCACTACTCCCTTTAGACTAAAATCGTTTGGGAGCAACAAAGGTAAGATAACACAGACTTTATTAAGAGAATTTAATATATATAAAAAAAAGGTAAGGTGGTTGTAAAAATAAAACATTAAAAAAAAAGCAGTCATTATTCTGAAATTAATGTTTTTTTTTCGTATAAATGCGTAAGCTTTGATAATTGCAAACAGCCCTATCAGTATCTAATTTATATTTGCGGTACCACATCATTAACTGTGTAATTACTATCCATTTTCCCCCTACAGCAGCACCCATGCACTAATTACACGTATCAACACAAACTTCCTCCACTTGCATCCCCTTCCACCAATTTACCTCTCTCTCTCTCTCTCTCTCTCTCTCTCTCTCTCTCTCTCTCTCTCCAAGCTTTCCTTTTCCCTCTCCTCCAATCTTTACTCTCTTCCCCTCTCTCCACCACTTCCTTCTTCTCCTTTCTCCCTCTCTCTCCTCTCTTTTTCACATCTTTCATCCCTCCTCTCTTTTCCTCTCCCCACCACTCCTCCTTCCCTTCTCCCCCCCAAACTTTACTCCCATCTCCCCACTACTTCCCTCATCCCTTCTTCTCCCTATAAACATCCCTCCCTTTTACCCTTCCCCCATTTGTATCCCTACTTTCTTCCTATCACCCTCCCCCTCTCTCTGGTCCCGTTTTCCCTCCTCTTCCCTCTCCTCTTTTCTCTTTCCCCTCCTCTTCCTCTCTGTCATTTCCCGTTCTTTTCCGCACTCTTTCTATCTCCCATCTTTCTCTCCTTCCCTCCTCTCCTCCTCCTTTCTTTACTCCCTCTGCCTCCAAAACCAATCAAGAGAGGAGGGAGTCGCCTGTCAGTTATCAGCTCACACCCTCCTGCAATACTGACTTAAGGACGATGCTACACTGCTTTCTCTCTCTCTCTCTCTCTCTCTCTCTGATGCAAGCTAACAGGTACGAGAAGAAACAAACCACATAACTTTAGCCCAGATACTTCAACCGTTCAGGCCAAGTACATCATATAAACACACACACACACACACACACACACACACACACACACACACACACACACACACACACACACACGCACACACACACACACACCAAAGTACAAACCAGCTGACTGGAAAATAATCAAAAGCAACACCAACCCATGCCCTCAACATGTCCTTTTTGACTGGGGGAGGAGGGCAATCTGAGCAGGGTACAGAGCTGATACATAATACATACATCTGATAACCACGTTTACAACTTTCTCCCTTATGTGTGTGTGTGTGTTTTTTTTTTTTTTTTGGGGGGAGGGGGGGTTGAAAACATGAAGAAATACATCAACTTACTCTTCATAAACTCGAATTATTATGTCAAAGTAATGTGAGAGAGAGAGAGAGAGAGAGAGAGAGAGTGTGTGTGTGTGTGTGTGTGTGTGTGTGTGTGTGTGTGTGTCTCTCTCTCTCTCTCTCTCTCTCTCTCACTACACACACGATCTCAGTATTCTATCCACCACTTTCGGAAGAAGGAAAATATACGAATGAATAATGAAAACGATAATTTGTGCATCAATGGGGCGTAACCAGAATATTGGAAAATCATAATGAATATTGGAAAAGCGTGAGGAAGGCCATGAACAACGTGGGGGGAACGAAAATCAACGAATAACCTAGACTTTACGCAATATCTCAATTATACCGCATGCACCGTGCGAAACAATAATAATAGTAATAGTAGTAGTAGTAGTAGTAGTAGTAGTAATAATAATAATAATAATAATAATAAAACGCCAAATATATAACTCTACTAATCTAACCTTGACGGAAAAAAAAAAAAAAAAAAAAAAAAAAGCAACATACCTTATTCTCTCTCTCAAACCCTATGCGCCAAAAACCAACATAGTGAATGAGCTAAAACCATAAACTATCCCACAATCCAAAAGCATAAAACACACACACACACACACACAAAAGGTCAATCACACTAGCAACAACACAAGCTATCCCTCACACCCTAAGTACAACAAAACACTAAAATAGCTTAAAAACACTACCTCAAACACCGGCATGGAAAAACGAAAAATAAAACCAAAACAAAAGGGCTAAAAAAACACAGCAACACACGAGCTATCCCACAAACTCGACGCACCAAAACACACACCTCGCTTAAAACAGAGACAAAACGTGAAAAGCAAAGTGAAGAAAATTAACGGGGCAGAAGAGCAGGGCGATGCAGAGACTCGAGGGGCACAAACAATGGAAGCTGAGAGCGAAGTGTTGTTGAAGCAGCTGCAGTAAGTGGGGAGGAAAAAGAGGAAGCTGGGAAGTGGGGCGAAGATAGAAGGTGTGGTGGGAGAGGGAAGTAGGCTGGAGAGAGAAGAGAAGTAGGATGGGGAGAGGAGAGAAGTAGGCTGGAGAGAGGAGAGAAGTAGGATGGAGACAGGATAGAAGTAGGATGGAGGGAGGGGAGAAGCAGGATGGAGAGTGGGGAGAGGAGGCAAAGGATAGTAGTGGGATGGGGAGTGGGTGCTTGGAAGAGGAGAATAAGGAGTGAGAGCTGGGTGGGTGAAAGAGGGGGAAATGGGGTTTAAAGGGTGAAAAGTGAGTGAGTGGCGAGGGGATAGTGGGGAGAGAAGAAAGAGGAGTAGAGAGGAGGGGAGAAAGTGGAGGAGAGAGGAGAGGAGTAGACAGGAGAGGAGAAAGGGGAGGAGAGAGGAGAGGAGAATAAGGAGGAGAGAGGAGCTGGGAAATGAGAAAGGAGCGAGAGGTTGATAGAGGAGGAGTGAGGTGAGGAGAAAGACGAGGGGAGTGGGGAGA
This sequence comes from Coenobita brevimanus, assembly GCF_032717465.1. Classification (NCBI taxonomy): domain Eukaryota; kingdom Metazoa; phylum Arthropoda; class Malacostraca; order Decapoda; family Coenobitidae; genus Coenobita; species Coenobita brevimanus. The sequence continues at coordinate 31,071,814 of NC_137020.1, forward strand.
CAGAGTGTGTGTGGAGGCAATTAAGTGGGAGAAGACCAGGGTGATGAAGAGACTTGAGGGCCCATACAATAAAGCTGTGTGGAGTGCAAATGAAGCAGCATTAAGTGGAGAGTGGGGAGTGGCAAAGGAGTGGGGAGAAAAGAAGTGGTGGGGAGACAAGGCATATGAAACTGGGAGAGGGAGGCCGGGTGGGGAGGTTATAGTTAGGTGGGGAGTGGGTATCAGAAAGGATATGGAGTAATGAGAGGGAGGAGAGGAGAGTTGGGTGGGGAGTTTGGCTTTTGAAAAATGGAAATAGAGGCGATGGAGGAAGTGGGGAACGAGGATTAAGTACTGGGGAGGAGAGAACTGTGGGGCATGATGAAGTAGGTAGTGGGGAGCAATTAGTGGCAGAAGAGGGCAATGAAGAGGTTTGAGAGCACTTGAGAGCGGCAAGTGGGGAGTGGGGAGAGGATAGGAAGATGAGGAGTGGGTGCTTGGAGGAGTGGGGAAGAGATAGGAAAGGGAAAGATGGGTGAGGGTGGGAGACAAGGAAAAAGGAATGCAGGGGTTTGGAAAGAGTGAAAGTGGGGAGAAAAGGAAGCTGACAGTGGGAGGAGAGGACGTGGGGAGTAATGAGAGGAGTGGGAAAAGAGGGAGAAAGTAGTAATGAGAGGAGTAAGCAGGGGGAGTGGTGAGAGAAGGAGTGGGGCAATTAGACAGCGGACATGGGTGATGCAGAGACGGAGGCATGCAAACAATGGCAGCACAATGAAGAGCAGTTGAAGCAACGGCGTTGAATGGGAGAGGAGGAAGGAGACAGCGGGGAGACGGAGTGGGAGAGGGGGGGACGAGACAGTGAGGAGATTGAGTGGAAATGGAGGGAGAAGACAGTGGGGAGACATGGTGGGAAAGAAGAAACTGGGAAATCAGCATAGGAAAGGCTTTCTAAACCTTTCTAAGTTGAATAAAATCGTCTGGAGGTTGCAAGAACAGACAGTATAACCTCTTTCTTCCCTCCCACTCCATACCTTCCTTCTCTCTCTCTCTCTCTTCCTCCACTATCCACAAAATGACTTTCCATAATTTTCCTCCTTTCCACCCTGTCTCTTCCACTCTTCCGTAAATCCTTTCATGCCTCGCTTCCCCCCTCCCCTCCTCACCACACCTACACACCTTTCACTCTTCCCTCACTCTTTTATCACTTTTTTTTTTTAAATATCGGCAACTTAAATCCTTTTCATTATTTACATATTAATTATTTCCCCCTTCTCTCTCTCTCTCTTCCCTCCCATCCCTCCTCTCCTTACTCTCTCTTCCCACTCCTCTATCTCTGCCTTTCTTCCCTCTCCCTTGTTCATCAATAATGGATCGATAACTGCCCATCTTCCGCCACTTATCAGAGGAAATTGTGTACCATCCACCGCTTATACTACCTTGCAAGACCACCTACCACAACACCACCACCTACCACAACACCATCCACTGTAACATTCTTTTATCCCTACCACACTCTATCATAAAACGTTGATATATACACAAACTATACTCTTTTTACTCTAACTTGGCATCGCTCCACCTTGAATGTCGAGTTGCTAGTCACGAAGAAGTAGGAAAGGATCTAGGGCAGTAGTAGTATCTTTCTTCTGCCACTGGGATACGTGAGATAAGCTAGAAAAGGGAGAAAATCTGGACCATGTTACAAAACACTATACCTACCTGACAGTCTATCCTACAATACCAGTGAGTCCATACCACATTTTACCCAACCAAAACCACTGCCACTCACCACCACTAACCATTATGAACACGTCAGAACCATTACATCAACCATACCACCCAATCAAAACGAAACCATCACTACACAATAATAGCTAACACTCATCTAACAATCACATCCTAACTTTCACTCCCCCTACTAAACACAGGAACAAAATCAGCTCCTTAACAAAGCCAATAACAACAGCATAATCACAACAACGCCAAACTACAACCCACCAAGACTGCTACGGTATCTTTTGTCTCACAGCACCCACGACAACCTACCATCATCATCATTATTTTTATTATTATTATTATTACCCTCATTAACTGTTCTGCCCTTTATTTCTTATCTATTATCTCTTCCTTATACTTGGTCCACTGTGTCTGGCCTTGAAGTTGTGTGTGTGCCTCCAATTAGTGTTAAATGATGCAGGAGTGCTTGTTAAAAAGGGAGTTTCAAGATTCATTAGAGAGCGGTCTGACCTTGATGCAAATGACTGACTTTAATTCTGTCTGTCTCTCTCTCTTTCTCAAACAGGACAATAACAGACGAGGAAGTTGGAAAACAGATAACCAAACTCACCCACTCTCTCTCAAACAGGACAATTACACACGAAGTTCCAAATAGATAACCAAACTCTCCCTCCCTCCCCCCATTCTCTCTCTCTCGTACCCCTAAAAGGCCAAGGCTACATTTGACAGCGGGGGAAAGGGGAGGGGGGGGGGTTCCACGTCCCCTTTTGGGTGGCGGTGACTCAATCAATAGGACAGTTTTATCAGGGAAGTGGAGATGGCTACCCCTTCTCCTCCACCCTTATCTTATATTCCATTAAGGAGCTTCGTTCACTGTCTCCGTTCACTCTTCTTATCTCTTATTGCATACATACATCGCTGACTCTTCTGTATGTCCAGTTTGTTCTCCTCTTTCACTCATCCTCACTCTCTCCCCCTGTCTGACTGTCTTCATTCCTTTTCTTATCTCCTACCGCAAAAATTCATCATTTACTCTTCTATCTACCAACTCCCCCTCCCCACTCACCCCCCCCCCTCTCTCTCCATGCATTTTTTCCGCCACTCACTTTTATCTCCTCATGCACTGGGGATTATCTCGCTGCCTTCATTCCCTTCACTATTCCTCTTTTTATACGTTCTTCCCTCACCCAGTCCTTCTACTCCTTCCTTCACCGACATTTCATCTTCCACCAGCCACAAACCCTCCCTGGCACTGACACTTATCACTTTAAAATCATTATTCATTTCTTTTCTATCCATCCACTATTATTCTTCTTTCTCCAATTATCTATCAATCAATACGAATTTAATCCAGTAGTTTGATTACCCTTTCTCTTCCACTCTTATCTTCTGTCTTTTTCACTTACCTCTTTAGGCAATTTTCTTTTTTTTTTAACACTAATCGTCTCCTAAGTCCGTCTTCTTATTATTCCTGTTTCGTTCCATCCTTCCCTTGCTTCCTCGTCTACATTAATTTGACTTTCTCACCACAGACTTCCTTTCCTTTTTCTTACTCTCTCTCTCTCCTTTTAACTAGCTCCGTCTCACCTTTCACTCTCTCTCATCTTCATGCGCTGAATTTCATGCACTTCCTCCTTCATCTCACCAGCTTAAAGGTTTCTCGGGTTCATTTCTCTCCTCTTCCTCCTCTTTCATTCTTTGTCCGTCTCACTAATTAATCTCCCTTCTTTCTTCTCATTAATCTTACTCTATTTATTCTCTTCATCCTGCTTTCTTTACCCTCTCTCTCATCTTTTCTTCCTCTCCTACTCCTATTTCTTCACTTCTTCTCTTCTCCCCCTCTATTCTTTCCTTACTCCTTCCATTACACGTTTCTATATGTAGATTACTTTCCCTCCCTCCATCATTACACATTCCGCCCTCTTCCTGTCTTCGTCCTCTCTCCCTCTCTCTCTCTCCAGTCAAAACTCTCGCAACTTTTTCAATCAATCCGACCATCCTTTCGCCTTTTCTCGCTACTGTACTGTACATCCCTTTTCCTTCTTTCTTTTTTTATCCCTTTCACTTTTCTTGTTCTTTCATTCTTTCCTATCCTTCTCAAACTCCCTCATTCATAATCTTGTTCCTCCCCTATTCCAACCCTACTATCATTCCTTTCTTCATGGTCTTCTCTCTCTCTCTCTCTCTCTCTCTCTCGTCCCCCTGTCCCGTTTAATTTACCACCGTCACTCCCTCTCTCCCTCGCTTTATTTCGCCATTCACCAATCCAATAAACACATTCCTTTATTAGGCAGTGGCATTTCAATTATTATTCAAAAGCCTGGAATAATTAAAGGCAGATATTAACTTCGCTTTTCCTTCTCCAGATAAGGTTTTAGAGTCACGAAATATTTAGCGGAATCGAAACTCACTCTCTTGCTCTCCTTCCTCCCCTCCCTCACACACACACACACACACACACACACACACACACACACACACACACACACACACACACACACACACACTCTCTCTCTCCAAGTCTTTTAAAACATCACTTCCAATCCCACGTCTATTAAGGCCAACGGGGCTGAAATCCTGACTCAAAATGGGAAGAGATGGGACCAAGACATAAGGTAAACGTCTTCCACACTTCTCAAGGAGTTCATTTCCTCCTCTCGTCGCCTTACGTTTACCAGAACGGGGAAAACGACGAGGAAGAAGTGTGTGTGTGTGTGTGTGTGTGTGTGTGTGTGTGTGAGAGAGAGAGAGAGAGAGAGAGAGAGAGAGAGAGAGAGAGGACAAAAGTGATGATAAAAAAAGAGAGGAGCAAATCACGAGAAGAATAATGAGAGAACAGACAACGAAAATGGAGAGAGAAAAAAAAAATATTGGAAGAAAAGAGAGAAAAGAGAAGCGAGGGAAAACATCGCTAAAAGAGCAAGAAGTGAATAACAGACGAGGAAAAAGTGTTATTGGGATTCTGCCAGGGGAGACGGAGACACAATAAAGAAGACAATATTTTTCACTCCCTCCACACACACACACTCCCAAAGGAAACTTGTTTAGATGCCACGAAGATAAGGATGAAGAAAGGACCTCATCCCTCACAACAGAAAATAAAACATAATATATAAATAAATACATAAATATATAATACATGTTTTGCTTTTTGCTAGGACTTTATACAAACTCTACCCTACTATATTTTTCACTTCCTCCACATTAACTCTCAAAGGATTATGTTAAGATGGCACAATGACAAGAATGACAGTCCTATTAAATTTTCCAGTTCTTCCATGGAAATAATGAAAAATAACACCTCCCTCACCCATCCAAAAACAAAAATATAATCGTCATTGACAACATCGTTATCAAGAACACCATAAACATTAACCCAACATTTATTCTAATCTAGAGAAGTTTGGTGACGAAATACCATCACCACCAAATACCATCACCACCACTATTACTGCTACTACTATTACTACTAATGATGATGATATAATAATAATAATAATAATTTCACTTATCATCATCATAATTATCATCATTAAAACAAAGGCAGGAAGTCAATTTTAAATACACCACTAACAAACATTTTTTTTTTTTTTATTGAATTACATTTTTCACTCTTCCCACACAACCCTCAAAGGAAACTTAATTTGACGCCAGGAGGCAAGAATAATTAAGGGCCCTTCCTGCCAACTATCCAAATATGTAAATGAAAATACTCTGGAAATTTTTGTATATCGTATGTTCTCTCCCCCATAGGGTAAAATTCGTACCTACAACCACATCCTTATCACAGCATTCATCTATACTCATATACATACAACACACACACACACACACACCCATTCATCATCCCCTTCCCTTAAACAAATAAAACCATCTATCACTCCCCCCAAACACCCACCCCCATTCATTCAATCACCACAACCTCATACGTACCTACTCACACCCATCCCTTGCCACACATGTTTCAGTCAACTTATTATTCCATCCATTGCCATCCTTTCAAGCACATCTTCACCCCAAACCCACTCCATCTTTTTCCACCCGCACAAGCACCCCAAATCTATCCCCCCTCCCCTCTCCCCAACACACGCGCGCGGAGGAGGAGGAAGAGGAGGAGGACCGACTAAAGCTGATGCTCGAGTTGCAATGGTAGGGAATGTAGTGTCCTGGGGAGGGGATTGAATCACGCTACCTACCACACAAAGCTACTACCACATGCACACTACTAAAGCGATATATTACTGATCTACCACCACTACAATTAACCAACCCTCACCACCAATACCACACACACCTCATCCCATCTACCCTCTCATTCATTTTCCACTCCCTTAACGCGTTACAATTCTCCTTCCTTCTAAACAATGTAATATACTCCATCCATCTACGCATTAATATTCCCTTCGAAACATTACACACAAGACGATTACTCTTGTATTCATCTCACCCTCGCTACCCACGCATCCCCAATCGCCCCTACCTTATATACCACCTCTCTCGCCCACACACAACCCTCTTGCAACATCACACACAAAATGCACACCACGCAAACATCAACACGAAAATGCAGGTGGTGCTGGTGTGTGTGTGGGGGGGGGGATATGTAGACTAACTGTGTACGGAGAAGGGACAGGGGGGGAAAAAAATCACCATCATCATCATCATCAGCCTGTCAGTCCACTGCAGGATAAATGCCTCCCCCCATCTTTCTCAAGTCTGACTTCAATAGCTGTTAGTCTGTTCCATGCAATATCAGCAGATCTACAAATTTCGTCTCTCGAGGTTGTCCTGTCCGCCACTTCCTCTCACTCCACCTCAGGGCTGCCACTCATTCACTCGTTTGTCCATCAGTTATATAGCTATTCTGTGAAAAACGACCTGCCCACATCTGTTTTTTTTAAGAGTTTGCACATAATTTTACCTTTCTCTCCACGTCCAAAAATTCGTATAGTGTACAAAAATCCTAGCCACAATATGTGCTCAACCGCATCCCCCATACATTCAACGATTGTCCAGGGGAAAAAAAAAAAAAACTTACCTACCACCATCAAGCAGGACAAACCCAATCTCCCACACACCTCGTTTGCTACACGTCACAATATTAAAGTCCACGGCACCTGTCTGCTTTTACGGACCTACAGTACTCTCCAAGCTGAACTAGAAAAAATCTATTAATATATCTATAATTATCCATCTATACCCATCCATTTATATCTATCTCGCCATAGGTTTTATCACTTAGATACATAACACATTAATATCCACAAGGAAAAAAATCCCCTAAGTACCCCGAACGTTTTCATGAATAATATTAACATCTAGGAGATAACATGGTCTTTTTCCAGTGATAACTTTGATAAGACGTGAATACATGACAGCGCTCAACATATTTTCCGTGTTTCCTTTTGCCTTGCGGATATCGGTATACATGCAAGGACATCCAAAGAAAAATAAAAAAAAACAACGAAAAGGAAAGGATAGACGGACAACAAAAACAAATACTAACAATTAACCACAGAGCGAAAATAAATCGAAAGTCAAAGAAATGAAGTCGGGCAATCTGTGGAACACCTCGTCGTTTGCCTGGCTCAAAAACTGACGTCACCCCGTACAAATAGGGAGAACCGTGATGAGTGGGGCGTCCCTGCCAAGGCCACAACAAACTGGTTTTAAACATATTCACAATCACGCTCTGTCCTGGATAAAACACTGGAGATACAGGATAAAATTTACGGTCAGACATCGTGAGGGATGGGGAACTTTCTAATCCCTTCACTTCCAGGGGGATCGGTCCTGAATGAAATCATATGAGTTAGGTAAAATAAGATACCGTGGGAAAGGGTTAAAGGGAGATTTTGTAAGCACTTCACTATCACGCTAACCACGATAAAATAGTGTCCTGACAACAAATGAGAATCATCTAGTGGTTGCAAGATTGAAACAAATCATGGGATTGATGAGGCTAAAAATAAGCGTAATACTCTTCGGCTAACCACTGAGGGTGGCATAGCTGAAGAGAATCCAGATCTGATACAGGGCAACTAATGAGACACACACGTCCCTCACATGAATAAATAACCTATCTACACTTGAGATTTGGGTTGTAACAATGAAAGCTATATATTTTTTCAATTTATATAACTCCTCCTTATACCAGACGATGACACATGGGAAAATCAGCCAATACACTCAAGGTTTACGCAATAACAATATAAATGACGTATTTACTTATTATATTCTTCCTAGTTATTCTTCCTTCTACCTCATGATTTTATTACACGTAAGAAGAATATCATAATCAACAGGTTAATGAAGGCTATATCTATCCAGTCTATGTCGTGCTGAAGAGGTTAATTGAAGTTGTATCAATCAAGGTTACATCTATCCACGAGCATTTAATCATAACGTGAATAAAATCGTCCGGAGATGGAGAGAATAAAGTGAAAAGCGAGCCATGGGATTAAAGGGTAAACTAACATACTTCTTAAAAATACACATTACCCCTTCTACTACGCCTACGTACAGTACATACATCATCCTGGGGTTTGTACTCCTTGCTCGCAGTTCTGGTGTGTACAGAAGTGGGTTGTCTTACCTGCAAAAGGAAAAGCAAAGTTAGAACCGACTAGGGGAATATCTACCTACATTCTCACATTTAATCATCAAAATAAATATACGTTCATGAATATACACGGCTCTGCTACCTACCTATCGATCTACATATCTACATACTTACCTGCCTACCTACCCATCTACAGACTTACCTGCCTACCTACCCACCTACATACTTAACTGCCTACCTACTTACTACCTATACATTTAAACTGAGACAAAATCTTTAATAACTTACATATGCAGCCTCGTATGGTCACACAATTACGGTATACACATTAAGCCAAAAGTTACATCAGTAAAATATACCAATACAATAAAAAGCAGCGGTGACAGGATGGCATGGCGGCACGAAGCACATTACCATACTTATTTCCTCGCCAGCTGAAATTCCTGCAGTTTATTTGCGAGAGCCAGACACCGCCACCCCGTTTATGTCCCGCGTCACACATGGAGGGAAATGAGGTAGATATAAATAGATAAGCTTGATACAGAGGTAGAAAGATGGGTAGACTGATATGGTAGGTACCCTGGACACACACACACACACACACACACACACACGGAGGGGGAGGGGGAACAGCAATGAACAGCACAGGGGGTGACAGCAGACGCAGGCCTCCAATTACAGCTGCCAGCCGGGGATTACCAGCGCTACAATACAGTATATGCTAGGCCAGGAGGTTACCAACTGTATGCAAGATTTTTGAGCAACACAACTAATGCACTACGTATTCAAGGCAATCGTGCCACTAAGACCAGCTGTTGCATCATTATCAAACCATCACAGATACAGAAGTGCAAATAATACTAATACTAATAATAAATCATCCAAGCTCCCTGGCCCTGGACTGTGGTATTTCCGATGTATGAAAAACTCGCATGATCCATATACCAGATAATGACAAACATTAAACTCATAAAGAAGCTCAACCTTCCAGAATTCAGTAAACTCCCTGTAAAACTGGGTGTACATGCACGACTATCCTCTGCACCATAAGACGCAGGAGGGCTGGAAATACGAGCACCTCTCACAATAAAAGCTTGGCATAAAAGGCCGCCAGAAGGAGGGGGACACGTGCCTTTTACAGAAGCACCTTATCGCCGGACACTGAGCCGCTTCCCGCCTTTATTGCGCACCATTAACAGGCCCGACTGATGGCAGGCTAAGTCGGCGCCAAGGAAGAATGGCCGCATCAGGCGACGTTCTAATGCTTTATTGTCTATAACCCAAAATACTGAAAAATAAAGAGACCATTTTTATGCTACAGATGATATAAGCAGCTATACTTGATCCTAATATCTAACAACTTTAATATAATGCAGTCGCAAGCAGTCTTAACCAGCATGAGAGTATTCTGTAGTGCGTTTACTCTAGATGGCCACGTGTAGTCATATTTGAAGACCAATTTAACTAGTAACCAAGGAGGCTGATTCCTATTTCACAACTACCGGAAAGGCTCATCGAATTTCATGCAGCCACGACTTAGTATTTGAGAGTAACCCAGTTGTCAGATGCAAACAAACCTACAGCATTCAGCAGCCTGATTCACCCTAAACAATGCAAAGAATCCAGGGGTCAAAAGAGAAATAACAGGGCCCCCTATACTTTGTTCAGTTAAACTAGGCGTAAATTGCCATACCTCCATCTTGAACACAGACCTGTAATAGATTAACACTAGAATACCGGCCTAGTCACGAAGAAGTTATGAAAAGGATGTAGAGTCCTAATGCTGTCTTTGTCACTGAGCTACATGAAATAAGCTGCAAAAGGACGAAAATCTGTATCAACTTAGGGTAAAAGCACTATAACAATGGACGAAAATCTGGCCCAAGCTAAGGTGAAAGAACTAAGGCAAACAGACCAAATCGACATGGGGTTCCTGGTCCACCCTAGGGCAGTGCGAGAGGTCCAGGTATCAAAGGAGAATGACAGACCGCGCTAGTAAACATGAGAGCCTCGTTAAGCCCGCGATAACCACCCCCAGCTGACGGCCACTAAAAGATGCAGTCTGGGGCTTCACATGATAAACTCCTTATGGCAGAAACAAAAGATACATTTGAGACCCATAAACCAGGAATGTATGAAAGTATATATGTGTGTCTGTGTATACAAGTGCGTAAGTGTATGTATGTATGATGCATGTATGTAATATGTACAGTATGTGTGTATGTGTGTGCGCGTGCTGGAAGAGGCGGGAGGGAATGAGGGGACGTGAAAAGACAGGCGTGGAAATTAGGATACAGCCAGGACGAGAGAAAAAGCACCCAAAAAGGATTAATTAAACCCCAAGCAAAGTACCGTAAAATAAACACAACCCTACACACACAATCCATGTTGGGTGACGATGATGATGATGATGATAATGAGATACTGGTAATGGTTACGATGATAACGATGATGAGATGCTGCTGCTATGATGATGATGATATGGAAGATTAAGGAGGAAAGAAGTAGCGAGGAGGAAAGAAGAAAGATGAAACATAAGAGTGGTCAAAGGGAGCACGACCAGTTAAACCCCAGACCACGCACTGACAAAGTGAACACAATCCTGCTCACGATCGAGACTAAAGGAGGGAATGGCGGTGGGGTGGATGAAGGGGTGTGAGAGAACAGAAGAGGAATAGAAGAACTGACTCAAGGAAAGAGGAGAGAAGGAGAAACAAATGGAAAAAGGAGGGGAGAGAGGAGAGAAGGATTGACAAATGGAAGGAGGAGAGAGGCGAGGAGAGAAAAGGAGACAAGGAGAATGATACAAGAGCCAACAAAAAGATACCATTTAAACTCCCACATCTGGTATTGACAAATTAACATAACCCTGCACAAAATCGATGCTAGGGAAGGAGAAGGGGTGGAGGGGTGTAAGAAAAGAAAAGGAGTAGGGACAAGAGGAAGGACAGAGAAGTAAGGAAAACAGAGGTGCAACCAACCACAGGAGAGACCAGTTGAACCCCCAGAACTCGCACTGACAAATGAACACAAGATCAATGCTGGAGGGAGGCGGGTGGGGCTATGTGAGAGGAGAGGTAACTAGAGGAGAAGAGAGAAAGCTAAAGAAGAAAAGTAGAAACAAGGACGGAGATGAGATGTGGGTTGAGGCAAGGAGAGAGGAGACGAAGCCAACAAGAGGAGAGACCGGTTAAATCCTCGACCTCTCACTGACAAATGAACATAAGCCAGCACAAGATCGATGGTGAAGAGGGAGGGGAGACAGGGTGGAGATTAAGAAGGGGCGAGACAAGACGAGAACACAGGAGAGGAAGGAGAGCAGTGAAGAAAGGAGACAGGGGAAAAAGTGGAAATAGCAAGGACAGATAATGTGTACAACTGGAAGGGAAGTTTCGTTGCAACTCTTCAGTCTGTCGATGTAAATTATTTTTAACAAAGACTATTAATTTGTAACAAAATGTTTCTAACTCGTTTAACTCGAGGACATCTCCCTAAATCTTTATGAAAACATGGCATCACAAATAAGTATATAATAAAATAAATATGGTTCTTTGTCCGTCATAAAAGCAAACAAGGTCAATTTCCAGTGACCCTGGCCACACTAACAAAGACGAGTGACTAGTATATATTAACTGGCAGGCTACCGGGAAATCAACAGTAATGCCCGGGATTTAGAGGTCAAGGCCTCGTTCCAACACCTACCCTGCGTGACAAAGGAGTTATGCCATTTACATACTCGACTGGGTGCTGACACGGGAGTATAGGATTCACGTGGAGGGAGGGAGGGAGGGCAAAAATAAATCACAAAAGGCAAGTTACAGTGACTATGAATCCCAAGAGCATTTGACAATCAATTCAAAGAGACAGATACACAATCTTTTATCCTACTGACCTTGGCCATACGAAAAAGAATGTGAATAACAACATTAGGCAAAGCAACCGGCAAGTTCCAAGAAAATAGCAGTAGTTCCCAAGAGTTAAGAGTTCAAGGTCTGGTTCCAGGAGTGCGTGACAGAGGGGTAATGCTATACAGGTGTTCCACTGGGTGCTGAACAAGGGTACTGAAGGCCAGGTGTGGTCACATTGGAGGAGTATTGACTAGTAACCAAGGAGACTCATTCCTACCCCATAATGACTCATTCTTACCTGTACGAAATCAACACAACCACAACATACTATTCATGCAGACACATCGACCAAGAGATACCAGGAAATCAACAGTAATTCTTAAGAGTTCAAGGTCTGGCTCCAAAACTCAGGCTGCGTGCCACAGGAGTTATGCCATTTAGGGAGTCCACTGGTTGTCGACAAGGGGAAGCTCCACTGGCAGGCTGACAGGTAGGGAGGGGAAGGGTTTCACGAGGTGGCGCCCTTACTATATTATTATTATTATTACCATTTTTCTCCTACGCTCCTCATGGGGTAACACATGATTAGATGATGAATGACTGAATGAATTATTAGTCATTATTATTATTATTATTATTATTATCACTTTTTTAACACTTTCTGGTGTTTTAGAGAAGGGAGGCAGGCGGCGAGTATATATAAATAAGGAAATATGTGAGGGTAAAAAGAAAGGAAAGATGGATGAAAGGAAGGAAGTACAAAAACATGGAAAAGGAAGACTGGATGTACCGAGGAACTATGACCAGCAAAAGATGTAGAGGAGCAGAGAAAGAAAAGATAAAGAAAGGAAGGAAAGAAGTAATGGAGGAAGGATGGATGGAAGGAAAAAATAAATAAAACAAAGACGCACGAAAGGAAAAGGCAAGAAAGGGGCCATTTACCAACTCACTAAGTGCTGGCGTTGTGGCATCTAATTAAGCTACTGCGTAGAAACGTAACTACTCCGTGCGATAAAGGACATCAAAAAGAAGGGAAGAGTGAAGTGTGTGAACGAAGGAATGCAAGGGAAACGGAAGGAAAAGAAGAGGACTGTGAGTGTGTGTGTGTGAACGAAGGGAGGACAAGAACGACAGGAAGGACAGGAAAGTATGGAAACGATGGGAACATGGTGGAAGAAAGTGTGTTTGTGTGAACGAAGAGAAGAATGCAAGAAGAACGGAAGGAAGAGAGGAAAGTGTAGGAATATGAGAGGGAAGGCAAGAACAGAAGGAAGAGGGGAGTGGGATCAAAGGATGGAGGGAAGAAGAAAGAAAAGATGGAAGGGCTTAACGTAGTGACGTGTCCTTATCACAGAATGACAGGAGTTTTCTCGTGGGAGAGAGATAGGAAAAACATGAATGAATGAAAGTGGAAGGCAAGGAGGAAAAGTACAAGGAAGTGGACTGAAGGAGCTAAGAGGGAAGATCAGGTTCAGAAGCAGCAAACATGGGACACAGTCAATCAATGAAGCATTAAGGCCTCCCCAGTCAGGCACACTGTCAAAAAGAGGCCCCCCTCAGTTACTTGTTTTACGTATTACGTCACATATAGTAATGATGGTGGTGCAGGTGGCTGGGCTGGAAGTTGAGGTGGTGGTGGTGGTGGTGGAAGGGTGATGGGGATGGAGGTCTGGGGTGTCGTGGGGCAGGAGTCAAGGTCACTACCATATAAGCTAAGACCATCATTACATCTACGGCCACTTAACAGCACGACTGCCTACTACAACCCTCCATCATACACAAACACCTTCCGTACAGGGTGATTCAGAAGTCAGGACACATAGAGAATCTTCAAATGTTCGAAATATTCACCGTAAAAATCAAAACACTGTTGCAGACATATCTCCCAGTTTATTTTGTTTTTATTTATTTATTTTTTTTAAGCACTCGTCCAAGCATAGTAGGAGTAATAGTGACAACTGCTTCCGTGATCTCTTTCAAATGGGCGCCATTAACATAAAAGTTTGCCTCGTCACTACGCAGGATGGACGAGGAGAAGTCTGCGTCACTATTCACCTGCTCTACTGCCTTTTCACAAAACTGAACACCGCGATCCGGATCATCCTCGTTGAGATTTTGCGCCAACTGGATTACCCCCCTGTGTCTTGAGTCTTTAATCACCTTCTTTATTTACGAACCACTTCATTAAATTGTGATTTCTGTGTGATTATTATTGCTGCCACCAAACGGAAAATAAAATCGCCAGAAAAGAGAGCCCTTATGGTGAAAAGTTATATCAAGAAAAAAATTATCTATTCCCTCCTTCCTATACAAAGTTAATGAAAACTATAACCCCTCCCTCAAATACTAACTCCTTGCATGTCTCTACTAGCCACTCACTCTACCGACCTGATTTCTATTCCATTTCCACTGCCACCAGACGTGTTTATTCCACACAACATAAGCTAATGCCGTCATCACATCTACGGTACTTAACAGCACGAAATGTCCACTATAACTCATACACCAACAAGCTGCCTATCTTAACTTACTCACTCACTCACTCTCTCTCTCTCTCTCTCTCGTTAACATGGACGTCATCGCATGGAAGAGATAGAGCAACATACAGCAAATCAAAGTGAAGTAATGAAACTCAAGAGGTTAAATACGAACAGAATATTACCATTAGATGCGAAAATATGATCTTGGCAAAATACTGTGACAGGAACACTAACAGTAGCAGAGGGACGAACAGGTCAATCCTAAGCTGCACATGACAGTCTGGATGTAGCAAAAGGCGCCATTGTACTGACAGAATTGATGAGAACTCTTAACCCATTCACTGCGACAGGTCTCTCATTCACTCAAGCTAAATAAACATAATTCTGTGACAGCGAATCTCAGTGTAAGGGGTTAAGACCAGGAAATTGCCTTTAGATGTGAAAAATGCCAGGCTCAGAGGCAGTAACAGCAGCAGGGGAACCAATTAAGTCAAAGTCACACACGAACCTCACCCTCCCAGGACACTGCACAGCTACCTGCTCTAATGAAAGACCTAACGAGGATTAAAGTCTGTATTTTTCTCTTTCTTTTCAACACTGAACCAAAAAGGCGGTAAATAGTAAGGCTGAAAATATTATAATACTTGTAAAAATTATCACAATACCGGTACTAACAATTCACATATCCGTAGCAATTTTATGTGACTAACAATTCACATATCCGTTGCAATTTTATGTGACTTGGGCCCTCAGAGAAATAACACTGTCAACACAAATCCAATCCAGTATGGTGTTCAATGTCCACAAAAAGATAAATTATGGCCATGTGGAGAGGATGGAGGGTGAAAGACTGACGAAGAGAGTGTATGTGAGTGAGGTGGAGGGGGGAAAAGGGAGGGGGAGGCCGAGGATGAGATGGAGGGATGGGGTGGAGAGGTATATGAGAGACGGGGGTGTGAATTGGAAGCAGAGCAGTGAAATGGCGGGGGACAGGGCGACTTGGAGGCGATTTGTTTGTGGCCACCCCAAACGGGATTGAGGTGTCTGGCAATAGATAGATATATATATGAGAATTACCGGTACTTTCCTCACAGGTAGAACGAAGCATTATTTTAATTTCCAAAACCTGTACTCAAACCCAAGCACATAAATTACACATGCCATAAAAAGCTTACCCCGTGGTGCAAATAAGTACATAAAAAAAAGGCAGATACAATAACAAACACATAAATAAAGCATAAAGGTAAATCCAGCAGTGGTAAGTAAGTAAATGAGCAAATAAGTAAATTACATCAGAGGATCTTCCCATCAGGTAGGGTGTGTCTAGGGGAGGGGAGGGGGGTAAGGATGTCGGCTGAAGATGGGATTAGACGTTAACTCCTTCAATTATTCCCACACCCTGCCACTCCTCGCTTCCTCACCAGCGCTTCCCACCTCTTCTTCCTTATAGTTTATTCTCTCTCTCTCTCTCTCTCTCATTAGTTGCTCCTCAATACCCTCTGCATTTCACTTTCATTTCTTTCTCAGTCTCCACTCAAACTACTTACAACACCTCCCTCATTTTATGCTTACTCTCTTCCCTCTCTCAAACCTCACCCACTCCCCTCAGTTTATACTCAACCCTCCTTCCCCCTCTCTCTGACTCACTCTCTTTCCACCCACCGTTTGTTGAATTCCTCCCTAAACTTCACCCACTCATTTTCCTACCCAGTCTCCCCCCCCTCACTTAAACCTTACCCCTTTCAAACACCTCCAGCTCATTTTTTACACAGTCTCTCCCCTCCCCTCACTCCCATACATCTCCCACTTCTATTTTTCTCCTCTCCCCTCCCTACAAATTATCTCCCCCTCCCATTTTTCTCCCATCCCCTCACTCCAATACACCTCCCCATCCCATTTTTCTCCTCTCCCCTCATTCAAGCTCCCACTCCCATTTCCTACTCAATCCCTCCTCTCCCCTCGCTCCAGTCTATCTCCCCCACCCACCTTCTACTCAATCTCTCCCCTCTTCAATCTCCCCTACCTACCACCAACCACCCCAAGGGAACATCTGTCAACCTGCCTCCCCTCTCACCTCAACACTCCTCGTCTGCTCAGTTTCTCCTCTCTTTCCTCCAATTTCTCTCCGTGTCTGCTCAAGCTCTCCCCTCTTTCCTCCTATTTCTCTCCTTCTCTGCCCAATCTCTCCCCTCTTTCCTCTCATTTATCTCCGTGTCTGCCCAATCTCTCCCCTCTTTCCTCCAATTTCTCTCCTCTGCCCAACCTCTCCCCTCTTTCCTCTCATTTATCTCCGTGTCAGCTCCATCCCTCTTCATTCCCTTCCCCTCCATTTCCGCACAATCTCTTCCCTATTTCCACCTCTCTCTCTCCATTTCTGCTCTCTCTTCCCTCTTGACACCTACTTCTCTCCATTTCCGCTCATTCTCGTTATTCTTCTCTTCCACTTCCCTCACTTTATTCTCTCTCTCTCTCTCATATTCTGTCTGGCTGCCTCCCCTCCACCTCAACACCCTTCCCCCGTTTCCCAACAAAGGCAGATCAATGGGGCCTATTGTATGGCGGAAGAGGACGCCTTGTGCTGGCCATGTTCAACACTCCTATTTCAGTATTTGGACTCTCTCTCTCTCTCTCTCTCTTTCTCTCTCTCATTTTTCAGTACGCTTCAGTATGGTAACTTAAATTTCAGTAAAGAATAGAACTAACAGCAGAGAGAGAGAGAGAGAGAGAGAGAGAGAGAGAGAGAGAGAGAGAGAGAGAGAGAGAGAGAGATCAATGGACAGCTTGGAAAATAAATCGCTATGGAACATGCGCTAGGGAGCCTCTTTACACGACGAGAATAAAGGCCCAAGTAACTTAAACAGCGTGTGAGATGCCAAAAGAGTGGAGTGCGTCACAAGTCTATAAACACAAAGAGACTTGTTACTCCACCCTCCTCCTATCCCTGTAATGCCCCTACAAGAGACTCACTCACGTCCCCCTGCTCCCCTCCTGACCACAACACAGGCTGGGAATGCAGGGAAAGGAAAAGAAGGGTGTACCGATCCCGCACTTTAGGCCACACCTCCTGCCATAAATCTGACTAACACTTTTGAGGCTTTATTTCTTGCTAAACACAAATGTCATGGAGTCGTTAGCACCAAAAAGGAGTCATATTTAAACCCAGTAGTGGGGGGAGGAGGGGATTAAAACTAAATATAGAAGAAAATAAATAAAACAAATGGACAGTCTAAGTAAATAGTTATCAAGGGCTGTGACGTAAGTTCTAAATATGCCGTACTGTCATACCAAAACTGACGGTAAACTATATGAAAACTGCTAAGTGTGTAACGATGGGTAATGTATATCGTTATATCAATGGTCTGTAAAGGGTATGCTGTGTGTATTACCGGTACGTGTGAGTATGCTACGTATTAATGGCATGTCGTGTGTAGGTTATGTATACTAGGAGACCACGTGAGGATAAGCAGATTTTGATAAACACGCGAGGACATCCATATTATGACAACACGTGAGGATATGTGTACGGTATTATATTAACACGTGAGGAGGATACGTGCATTATGTTAACACGTGAGAATGTGTATGTGCATCGTATATAATCCCCACACAAACCCAGATCAAGTTATACAGCCAGAAGCGAGCCTCGAGGACATCCAAGCTAAGAACTTAACTGTAATTACCTGTTATGAAGCCCACCATCTCTAATTGCTCCTTAACCCTCACACTACCAAGGCCATTACACCAACACGCTAAACACAAATTAATTAGAAAATGAGATGTTGGAGCGGAGCCGTGTGCTTCAATCAACACAAGTAAATGAGAGAGAGAGAGAGAGAGAGAGAGAGAGAGAGAGAGAGAGAGAGAGAGAGAGAGAGAGAGAGAGAAGGGGGAAGGGGGGATTTTTTTTTTTTTTTACAACAGATGAAACTTATTAACCTCTTCACTACGATATCCTGCGAAGCTAATCATCATCCACTTTCAGCCTAGCAGTTATGATGCTAAAATAGGGGAACACACACACACACACACACACACACGATGAAAAACAGGAAGAAAACCGGTAAACTACGGTGACGAAATGGCAAAAATAACTCAATAACAACCTTCCTTTGCAAATAAAGTTACTGGAGGAGAGCTGTGTGCGACATGATAACTACAGGGCTTTCAACCCGAGTAACCCTGGCGAGGTGACGTCACTGGGGAAGACACGCGTGACGTCCTGTACACGTTTACACCACGAGACTTCGCACACACCAGATGCTTGACCAGACACACTCCCCTCCCCCTCTCCCTCCTGATAATTAAAGACTGGCAGACAATGGTAAAAATAAAGTAATATGGAGGTCGATAGAGAAGGTTATACAGAGAGAGAGAGAGAGAGAGAGAGAGAGACTAGGGCCGCTTAACAACCAACCACTCTTTTAGTACATTACGTATTCACATCTTCACGCAGTTAATCTATATATATATCATCTTTAATTACTGTACTATATCTATTAATATTAAATCTATGCTTAATTATAAATTAGCTTATCTCTATTTTTATATTTGTATTTCTCAACTTAACACCATCATCTTCAGTTTGTCTAATAAATAACAGCATCAAGTATATCAATCGTGGCTATCATGTAAAGCTGACTGGTTTGTTATAGCTGGCTTGTGTTAAACTGATTTCTGGCAGAGGATTAGTTCATATAAGACAATGACGTGCTGGCTTAACTTAAATCTGATACGTTAATTCTAACAAGGTTAACTATTTCAGAAGGCAATGACGCACTTAGAATCTACTTTAAAGAACATTCCAAAGGTTAACCTGACCAGGATTCTACTATTTCAAGAAAGGTTAGATTAGGGTAGGTCAGTTCAGAGGAGTATTGAGTTGGACAGGCTTAAAGTACGGTACACTGATACATATGGCACAGTTCCATTTATAGAAGACTTCCCCTTAATCACTTCCCTACGAGTCTCCCTTAACCTGAATATTTCGTCCGTTGATAATAAGCAAATAGGAATCTCCTCCTGTCTGCATTTCCTTGTGCCTATAATCCCCTTCTTCCCAAAATCCCCATGATTTCAAGTGCAATGTGTCCAGGGATCTTGAAATGAATGCATCGTTTTTTTTTTTCCCCTAGAAGGAAAATGGCTCCTCAAAAAAAAAAAAAAAAAAAAAAAAAAAAAAAAAAAGGGTCTCCGTATTTAAAACTCAAAAAAACTGCTTCTAAGCGCTCCACAACAAGGTCTTCTTTAAGATGAAGTAGGCACATGCGTGAGGATTATATACCGGGATACCGTTTTATATTTGTGAATGATTGCCCTTAATATTACCTCATATATCTATCTATTGTATCTACGTGCTATGGAGAGGGAAAGCATGGAGGCAGTTACAAGAGTCCTTCCTACCTCTCGCTGGCAGGCCAGTTGCATTATTCACACCAACTCTCACTTCAAAGTTCACCCCGCTGCCACCCTCTCACTCAAACTAATACATCATGACGTACGGGAGTGGTCGTGCTGTACTGCTCAGAAGGTTAAAATATTTGGTGAGGCTTGACTACACGGGAGCAGTTAGTGCTCACACCAACCCTCACTTTAAAGATACACTCCTCTTTCTCTCTCTCTCTCTGAAAAAATGTGCTAAGAACCCTACAGCGCGATCTACAATGCTGCTCAAAGATAAACGGCCAACTTCTGTCAACTGTAACTACAGAAAGACTAACAGATGAAGAAGGAATATGCCACAAGTCAAGTGTTAACCCATTCGAGGACAGTCCCGCCTCAGTGAAGTACTATAGTCTGGACATGACGTGACAAACCTATAACAAATAAATACTTAACCTCC
This sequence comes from Coenobita brevimanus, assembly GCF_032717465.1. NCBI lineage: Eukaryota > Metazoa > Arthropoda > Malacostraca > Decapoda > Coenobitidae > Coenobita > Coenobita brevimanus. Next base: position 31,092,259 of record NC_137020.1, read on the forward strand.
TCAAAGTGTCTTGTTCCACTTTATTTTTACTATTTACAGACGATTTTATTTGGCCTCAGAGAGCATGCTGGTAGTGAAGAGATTAATGACGGCTATATCGAACCCCTCCACTTCGAATAACTCTCCTGGGTTGGATAAAAATCGTCTGGAGATAGCATGATTACCGTACAATGAACACGGAGTCGTCGTAGTGAAGAGGTTGAACATACAAAACAAACATACAATCCTTCCAATAAACATGTCCCTTAAGGTGAAAATTAATCATCTGTTGTTAAAAAAAATAAAATAATATAAATAAAACATGACCGTGCGGAAGGGGTTACGTTCTGGCTCCTGTGAATCACTCGGCGGAAAAAAACATGCGGGTTTAGTTAAAACATAAAAGCTGTACCAACCACGAGCTAGTAGCGTTAGTATTACCAGTCTTACGGTCATATACACAATGGAATAAAATCCTTTGGTGTTTGCTGGAGTAAAATAGAAGAGTTGCCTTGACCATGAGAGGGTGGGACTGCTTTTGAGAGGCGTAAGGCAGGAAAGGTTGACAAAAATACAAGACGGTTAAGCAAATTACATAACCCGAAGCCAAAATACGGTATAAACATTAGAGGATTAACTGTGACTGCTGCTAACATGCATCAGGCAGGAAAGACTGACAGAATGGTATGGTATCCAGCTGGAAATATAAAAAGACCAAGCAAATCACATGACACGAAGCCAAAATACAGTGTTAACATGAAATGACCTTCCCCCAGCACGAGACTCACTGGAGGTGTGGCCTTGGAAGTGTCGGTGTTGGAGCCAGCGTGTTTGTGAGGAGGGAGGGAGGGAGGTGCTCACACAAAAGGCAGACCCCCTAAGTTTCACCCTCTTCAGTCCGGTGATTCTCTCTCTCTCTCGTTTATTGACAGCAAATCAAGAAAACGCTGAGGTTATCGGTGGTGATGGGGGAGGGAGGGGAAAAGTGATGTGGGAGGCACCAGGACATGAGCCAAGCACCATTAAGTTAAAATGTTGGTCCTGACACCCTTATGCTATAGTGCACGTGTCTGCAGCATATTTTCACGCCTACCGTCACTCTCCCTTGACCTTTACTGCAAAATGGTGCAAATATCATCACGTCACGAGGAAACACTTAAAAACATATTATCCGCGAACTGGCCAGGTACATGTTTATCATACTATGGTAAACATTAGGAACTGCACCAACATTTATTAGTGTGTGTGTGTGTGTGTGTGTGTGTGTGTGTGTGTGTGTGTGTGTGTGTGTGTGTGTGTGTGTGTGTGTGTGTGTGTGTGTGTGTGTGTGTGTGTGTGTGTGTGTGTGTGTGTGAGTGTGTGTGTGTGTGTGTGTGTGTGTGTGTGTGTGTGTGTGTGTGTGTGTGTGTGTGTGTGTGTGTGTGTGTGTGTGTGTGTGTGTGTGTGTGTGTGTGTGTGTGTGTGTGTGTGTGTGTGTGTGTGTGTGTGTGTGTGTGTGTGTGTGTGTGTGTGTGTGTGTGTGTGTGTGTGTGTGTGTGTGTGTGTGTGTGTGTGTGTGTGTGTGTGTGTGTGTGTGTGTGTGTGTGTGTGTGTGTGTGTGTGTGTGTGTGTGTGTGTGTGTGTGTGTGTGTGTGTGTGTGTGTGTGTGTGTGTGTGTGTGTGTGTGTGTGTGTGTGTGTGTGTGTGTGTGTGTGTGTGTGTGTGTGTGTGTGTGTGTGTGTGTGTGTGTGTGTGTGTGTGTGTGTGTGTGTGTGTGTGTGTGTGTGTGTGTGTGTGTGTGTGTGTGTGTGTGTGTGTGTGTGCTCGCGCGCGCATTTTACTTTAATCTTTTCACACGACACACACAAAGGTGTCAAGTTCTCCGCACTAAAACTAAGTATCTTTCTCATCTTTCTCCATGACGGTTCACTTCCGAGTCCCCATTTCATTGGGTTCTGATGCAAGATTTATCAGTGACATTTAGCCCTGCTCCCCCTAGGCCACCTTCCTTCTTTTAATCGTACAATCTGTCACCAAAGAACGACATGAACCTCAGGGATTTCCAATCAATAGTGAAAGGTGGGACATAACGAAAAATCAGTGACCATCCCTGTTTCCCCTGTCCCATTTTATCCCTGCTCCCACTGCCTCCCTTTATCCCTGCTCCCACTGCCTCCCTTTATCCCTGCTCCCACTGCCTCCCTTTATCCCTGCTCCCACTGCCTCCCTTTGTCCCTGCTCCCATTGCCTCCCTTTACCACTGGTTCCAGTGGCTCCCTTTATCCCTGCTCCCACTGCCTCCCTTTACCCCTGTTCCCACTAACTCCCTTTACCCCTGCTCCCACTGCCCCCCTTTATCCCTGCTCACACTGCCTCCCTTTTTTAATCGATCACATCGTCAAGAAGCAAGGGACGCGAGGAACATAAGATATTCACAATCAATCGTTACGACCCTCGCGCTCAGCTGTTAAGAAAGCGAAAGTGAATTATTAAATAACAGAATTCAAGCTGAGAATGATGAAAAACCCTGTAGCAGTCACAGAACAATGCTCTTTTTATATAAGCTGGCCTAAAAGTGCAACCCCTCATCCTAAATGCTGGGTTGTAACATGAGATTAACACTAGAATAATATCAGTCACGAAGAAGTGCTTTGGAAAGGACGTATAACTGCAGTATTGTTCTATTCTGCCCCTGAGCTAACTATTTAAGGTCAGAAAAGGACGCTGAGCCGTAATATTGTCCTATTCTGCAACTGACCAACGTGAAGCTGGAAAGAATGCAGAGCCGTAGTATTTCTTTTCTGCCACTGAGCTAAATCGGAAAGAAATGTCGAGCCGTAGCATTGTTCTATTCTGCCACTGAGCTACGTGAAAAAAGCTGCATATAACGATGAAACTCTGGGCCAAGTTATGGTGAAAAGGGTGTTGCACGGAAAAGTGAATGCCACCATGTTAACAGGGGGTAAGAAGTGACCTCTGGCTATAAATAACCCTGGTGTCTGGGCCTCAAAAAATACCTGCAACGCCTGTATATGATGTGTGGGGGGTCATGAGATCCAGCCCTCTATAACAACTAACTAGGGCAAGGTCAGGCGGAGGTAGGGGGCAGGGAGAAGGGAGGACTCGAGGGTAGGGGCGTAGGGGAAGCAGGAGGGTAGGGAAGTAAGGACACGGGGGAAGGGGGGAGTAGCTATGAGGGCCAAGGAGTAGAGGAAGGGAGAGGAGAGAGTAGGAGGAAGGGAGAGGGAGTAGGAAGGGAGAGGGAGTAGTAGGAAGGGGGGCGGGGGCAGAGGGAGCACGGGGGACAGGGAAGTTGGAGGAAGGGGAAGGGAGGAAGTCGACAAGAAGCCAGGGGAATATGAGGTGGAGAGGGGTTGGGAAGCAGAATCGGGGGATGGAGGAGTACAGACGCCAAGCGGATGGGGAGGCAAGGGAGTAGGAAAGGAGGAGGGAAGAGAGTGAAAGGAGAGGGGAAGGAGGAAGGTTGTGGGGGGGGGGGGGTGCTCAGGAGATATTGATCTATCCCCACTACCCCAGCCTCAACAAGCTACACACCTAAAGACCCACTCAATGTCACCAGATGGGCACCAAACGTATTGACAAATCGCCTATAAAAGAGATCATCATTGGGCTTACCTCGCATTAGTCTTTACAACCTGAGGAGTATAAGTAAAAACTAGTAACCTTAGCCTCAGTCGCCAGCAAGGGACAAGTGGTACTCCGTCGATCAATCTAGGCCAATTTAACTTATGAACGAAACACAGAATCTGCCCATGTAACCAGCAGTGGCAGTAAATACCAAAGCTAAATTCGTGCCACAGGATTGCAGAACAGAAGTTAAACATGGCCGCGTCGTCTCAATGGTAATAGTAGTAGGGTCAAACCAACAACGCAACAAAATACTGTAAATGGCACTAATGAATCAGTCACCTGGGGAGTACCATTCTACAGTATGCACCACAGTAAACAACAACGTCAATTACCTGTGCCGCAAGGGTATAAACAAAGCGTCCAATCAACCCACACCACCTTCAGAGTATAAACACAGCTGTCCAAATAATGCACACTCTCAGGAGCATATAAATAGCCTCTTATCGAAACCAGCCATTGCGATAAACATAACAGGGTCTCGCATGCACAAGTAGGGTAATAATAATAAAATAATGATTACAAAAACAATAATGATGATGATGATGATAATAATAATAATAATAATAATAGTAAGATCGTTTTACCAATAATGGGGGATATATATACAGTTACTAATGTCTGTTTATAAATAGAGGTTGTTACCTTGTTTTCGAATTGTGTGATGAAATCTGAGAGAGAGAGAGAGAGAGAGAGAATTGTGTATGTATGAATGTATATAAATGTATGCCTGTATTTATGTACGTGGGGGGGGTCATGCAAATCACTATTCCTAATCTCAAGTTAAAGATTAATATCAGTGATCTCATTACCGTGTTTACAAGGCAATATCCCTCACCTCTGACATTACATCTCATAGTAATAGCAGGCTTACCTTATTTATCTGTGTGGGGGTACGAGAGGTGAGAGGTAGGATATAAATAGTACGAGAAATGACAAGGAATAATAGTACGATGATGATACCAGTAATAATAATAATAATAATAATAGCAATAGTAATAGAAATAATAATAATAATAATAATAATATCAATAAAATAGGAGTAAGAGCTTTACAAAAGAACAAACAAAGCACACAACAAGTCACACCATGGCACCTCAACGAAACTAATTAGTACAAGAAGAATAAAAACAGTAGTACCACCCACAAAAAAAAAAAAAAAAGAAAGAAAGAAAAAAAAAAAACATTAAATTCATCACAATTTCCATAAAGCACCAAAAGCCTCCCCACCCTTCTCACGCCCAAATGATCTTCCAGCTTTAAGTGCAAGGCCAAGAGAAGGGAGATGTGCCAGGACTAAAATGCAGACAGTTCACAGTAAGTCATGGGAGCGTTTCTACTTTATTTCCACTTTACTGGTGCTCGAGATGAGAGAGGTAACTCAGCTTTATAAATAGTAATGGAGGTTTAATAGGCAATGTTTCTGTGATTCCTAAGAACCTTATGGCACAATACTGCGTCTGTATATGGAGATGTGCTGGGAATAAAATGGGTGCATTTCAATACATCAACTTTATTTCCACTCAACTTGTACTCGAGGTGAAACTGTTAACTCGGCTTTATTAATAGTAATGGAATTTTAATAGGTAATTATTGTGACTGTTATGGACCTAATGGTAAAATACAGCGTCTGCATATGCTAGGACCAGAATACCATCAGTCCTCTTAGGCTACGTATGAGTCTCGAAGTACCAAAGCTCTGTCCATGAAATTGATATTGCACATTAAGGGAAAACTAGCAAATTAGCTTCACAAATAATGAAACTATAATAATAATAATAATAATAATAATAAACAATCCTCTGAGCTACTGCGGACGTAATACAGCTACATTAACATTAGCTACAACAGAAATACAAAAACAACCTCTACATTATATCCACCATTGACACCATAACCTACAATCCACCAGAGCCACCAACCTCACCACACCAACAACAGTTCTCTACTCCTGCCAACACAGGTCTGTAACATCACTTCAGAAACAACAAACTGCAATCCTTCGACCACCAAAAACATCAATACAACCACCAGTATCTTTCTGTACTCTTAGCTTTAAAATGCATGCCATCTCTCCATCCTGAATGCTGAGTTGTTAAGAGAATATGATGCTAGTCACGAAAAAGTGCTATGAAAGGGACGTGGAGCTGTTGTTTTATCCTTTTCCGTCAGAGTTACGTGAAATATGCTGCAGAATGACGAAAACCTAGGCTAAGTTAGCGTAAATGACCTCCTGTACCTTTCTACAACATAATCTAAAACAACAACCACTTCATTACAACCACTATAGTACATCTACCACAACATACAAACCAAACATTCCTACCACCCTCACCAAACCACAAACACTTCTGCCTGCACCTACTTCTGCCAACACCACGCTGTACCATCACCAGCCAAGCCACAAACTGCTACCTTCCCACCACAGACCGCGCCACCATATTTTAACTTTTTACTACAAGCTCAGTCCAGGCTTCCCTCAAAAGTACAGCCTTCCAGTCCATCCACATTTCAATGCCTACATCTTCCACACACACACACACACACACACACACACACACACACACACACACACACACACACACACACACACGCACGCACGCACGCACGCACGCACGCACGCACACACACACACACACACACACACACACACACACACACACACACACACACACATCCAGCCTTGGCTACGACCCTTCTGCACATCCTTACACACACACACTACCCTATCGCCATACACACATCACCTATCCCCCACCCACTCACACCACCTCACCCCTTACTGATATCATTTACTCCCTCTCCACACAGCTAAAAATACATTCTGTCAACCTTTAAATTTCCACACATGCACTTTACCTCCACATGCCCTCCAATCTCCCTTTCCCCTCCCCAAACACCCTTATCATACGACATGCAAGCCTTATCACCCTAAAACACACTTGGCCTCTCCCTCACACAACAACCTTTCACCTCAACACACTCACATAGCACTACTCCCCTCACTACCCCTTACACTTCCCTCCCTAGGCCCTCTCCACGTCCACACCCTATCACCTTCCTTTCCAACTCCCCTACTCCTATACGCACATCTACCCCTCCCTCCACCCCAACACACCCAGAAGGAACCCCCCTTCTCTTCCCGAACCACTAACACACACAAACACCCCCTCCCCTCCCTTCCATCTCCCCTCTCCCAACACACACGCCCGAGTCACTTAATAATAAATGGCAAGGAGGAGCGAGTGGTGTGAGTTCTCTGTGAGGCGTGTCAGTGGGATCTGTGAGTTTTCTATGAGGTGTGTGTTCTCACCCATCACAGCTCACAATACTGCCTGTTAGTACTAAGAGAGGGGAGGCTATTTTGGTTCTCTTGGCTTGTCTCCTCCCTAGTTATACCATTTAGTACCAGACAACTACCACACTTTATAGTTTTTTAGCACACACACACACACACACACACACACACGCACTCCCCTGCACAAAGCACATCTATATCGTTCATCTCCACCTAATTCCACTACAAACTACGGTACTGAACAAACACAAAGCGCCCCCTGACCAGCAGCAGTTCGTACCACGGTGCAGTGCGTCATGAGAAGACAGGAGGAGGGATTCAGAAAGCATCTTAACCAATCCATACAGCACAGAAACCTACGTGAAAGTGAATCATTATTAAGACCATTTCTTTTGGTTGCATTTCATTTCATTTATTTATTTAACTATCTACCTAATTTTCCTTACATCATTTCTTTTGGCTATATCTCGTTTTATTTATCTATTTATCTATCTTTTTTTTTACACAGACATTTAGTTTGGATAAATGGTTGGTGATATTTGAATGGAGGTGAATAAGTTACACACAAAATTCAACCAAAGGAATGTATTATTTTGTATTTCACTCTTACTAGACGGCTGTAATAAATTCAGGAAAATACACTGTACCGACGGGATTGATAAAGTCTATACCTAACCCCTCCAGTTCCAAGTCTCTCCCTTAGCTGAAGAAAATCGTCTGAAGATGTGAGAAATATAAAATAACTACATCTTGTGAGTGAGGTGGAGGAGCTCAAGAATTTTTATGAAAACTGCCGGTGTGACTGAGGCAGACCTACCCTACTTACTCCTCTCGCCACCTCCTCCTCCTCTTCTACTCTCTCCCTCCTCCTCCTCCCGTAATTTTTCTCCCGATAAACCCCCATCCTTCCTTTCTTCTCCCCCTCTCGCCTCTTCCTTCTCTCTACTTTCCACTCTTCTCTACTCTACTCTCCCCCGTCTACTTCTTCTCTTCTCGTAGCCTCTCTCTCCCTTCTCCTCCTCCGCCTCTTCTATTATCCCCTCTCCTCCTCCCTCCCTCCCTCCCTCCCTCCTCCGCCTCTCCTTTTCCCTACTCTCCCCTCCCCTCCCCTCCTTCCCCATGAGCCCTGGGGTGGGTAATACAGCCATTGAGGAGTTATATATAAGCTATCAGCCCTCACACACACACAGCCCTCTCTTTCACTGGCGGCAGAGTTGGTGAGTTGTGTGTCCCCTCATGTCACCAACACTCCTCCTCGTACACACGCAGCCACGTTCACATACTGTACGTAAATTTACACCCACACACCCAGACTGCAGACACACATGCACGAGATACAAGCACCCACACACACATCCCCCCCCCCCCCAAACACACATGCTGGTAGAGAAAAACAAAACCAAATGCTGAAAGAAACACATATCGACGATCACTAAAGTAAAATAATAATAATAATAATAACAACATAATGATAACAATAAAACAGGATAAATAAGCACTTCTCTACAAGTCACACAATCCATACAGATGCACACGCTTGCATGCATACACGCTGACAAAGAAGAAAAAGCAAAACGCACACGCACAAAAACGCAAGGAAGCATGAAACGTTGTAGGGAACATTTACTGTATATTCCATCACACACACACACACACACCCTAATGGAAAACGAACGCAAACAACGAATGGTACTGACAAGCTATGTTCATCAGAGAACTAAGCTTGAACCCAGTAGCGGCAGCGGCGGCGGCAGCAGTAGTAGTAGTAGTCGTAGTCGTAGTAGTAGTAGTAGTAATAATAATAATAACGATAATGATCTTTTCGCTTTAATTTCTTTTGGCGATTGCAAAACGTCAATACTGTCTCCATTCGCAAAAAGTCCAAACTGTTTCCATTCCCATGACGAAAATACACCCGCATCTGCAACCCACCAATCCTCCCAACCCCCACCTCCGCTACACATCCATACCCTTCAGCATACACCCTCACTCCCACACCACACCCACCTACTCGTGCATCAAAATCAACACCAATCTGCAATGTACACACACACACACACACACACACACACACAAGCAGGCAATATACACAAGTAAACATAAGCACTTACACAGAAACACAAGCTCATAACCTTTCCCCACCCTCCTCCTATAAAACCTAAAGTACTTAATGTAAAAGCACACAAAAAACTTATATACTGCATACATGCAATGCAACAAACACAGGCGCACACACAAGCATATCAGGACAAACACAAACTAAAACCAATCCCCATCCTCCCTCCACTGGAAACACACACACACACACACACACACACACACACACACACACACACACACACACACACACACACACACACACACGGCCCACATCACGCACTCGTGCCTCTATGCCCAAACAACCCGCTCTGTGCTCAAAGTTACGCCAACCTTTTCTTTATGCTTAGTCTTGTGCACTCTTCCTCGACTTTGGTCTTATTTTAACCCCTTCATTCCCAGGACGTATTTTTATTACTATACTTTTTCAACCTTATATAATTTTACTCAGCTTAGGAAACTTTTGGAACTGGAGGGGTTAAAAAATATCCTTCATTAACCCATTCAGTACTAAAACAATACTAAGTTACGGGTAAATAAAACCGTCCTAAGCTCAAGAATAAACTACGTCCTCGTACTGAGAGAGTTAATCATCCTATGCATTAAACAACAAATGTGAACTGCTATCTTAAACCATCCTGTACAAAGACTATGAGCCAATTATATACGTGTTTTAAAAGTTTCAACTAATATTTCTACGCACAGGACTTTCCTGTTTCCATAACGTCAGCCAATGTTTGTTAAGGAAAGTTAAAGTGCGCTCACACATGAGAATGCATGAATATACAGTGTTATTTCCTTGGCAAAATATTTATCGTCTACTAACTTTGCTGTTACGTAGAAACTGTAGGAACCCACTGACACCAGGACTGACACCCACACACGTAGTACAGTATATAGTTACCGTATCGAGCACATCAACACCCTCTACATATTTCTATACATGCACCAGTACACCCACATACACATACACCACTACACCCACATACACATACACCACTACACACACACACACACACACACACACACAAGTACATACATACCAGTACGCCTACACACACATGGCTAAGAACTTTGTAGCTGTCTTTTTATATTCACCTACCGCATCTTCCACATTAAACTCTCACCTCACGTCTTAGGAGATGACGCTCGCTTTTTATAAACTGATTCTGAAACTTGAGAAATGAGAGAGAGAGAGAGAGAGAGAGAGAGAGAGAGAGAGAGAGAGAGAGAGAGGGGGGGGGGGATTCTCTATCTGAACCAGTTTTACATTGGGAATAGCAATCACTTAGTTTAAGCAAATATTCATACTTTTTTTGCCAGCACAACATGTTCAAAAGCACGCTGGGGTCTTACTGTTTGTTATCCATATGCATCGCGTTTTTCCCTTTTATTTTATCTATCCATCTATCTATCTATCTACATGTCTGTTTCTGTTGGCGGTTCTCTTACTTTTGTGCTTTCCTCTCCATGCTTCTAAATTCCTACCATCTCCCGCATAAGGAAGGAAGAAGGATGGAAAGATTATTTTACCTGCTCAAAATTCTGGTACACGCGCCAGCACTTTGAAAACACCTATTACCAAATTTACGGCCATTCAGGTATTATAATTGTGTTTTCCTGATGATGATGATGATGATGATGATAATGGTGATGATGAATAATGACGACGACGACGATGATAAATAATGATGATACCGATGAATACTACTACTACTACTACTAATGTTGAAGATGATGATGATGATGACAACGACGAAATCCCCATCTAAATACTCCAGTACAAAACATACCAGGACCCATACCACCTAATACCACAGCTTGATAAGTTCACACACGATCATCCTGTACTCCCCTCACGTTCTGATGATGCTCTGTCTACAAGTCCCTGCCGGAGATGCCCACCCTTGCCTCCCAACCAAAAAACTGCGCTGTGGCATTTCCTAGGATAAGGATGGAGTTGTTTATATCCACTTGCTGCTTAAACCTTGGGGTAAGTCTTGGTAAACTGGTTGCTGGTGGTACGAGAGTGGTAATAACTATACTCTGTTCACTTTAACTAGGTGTAAAACTGCCATCTCTCTTATCTTGAATACTGAACAATAATATGAACTTGACAGAGTTGGGTGTTAGTCACGAGTAAGTGCTATTGAAAGGATGTAGAGACGCAATAATGTCTTATTCTGTCACCGAACTACGAGGAATAAGCTTCAAATGGATGAAAATCTCCGCCTAGTTAAAGTGAGCGAACTAAAGGCATAAAAACAAGCTTCAATTTACTATGAAGTGCAGTAAAAAAAAGAAGGCAATTTTTAGAGTCCAACAGTGGTCATAACTCTGCATAAAGTAAGCTTCCATTTGCTGTGGAGCGTGATCTTAAAACCTAATATTCTTAGCGTTCTTGGTCTCGATTTCTTTATTGCTAAATGTGATTGTAAAACCTCATTTACTTACAGAATTATGAGTGTAAACAAGTGTCTCTGTTTTTATTCGTAACATTCCTTGTCTTTACTACATGTTTTGCACTTCAGAAATAAACACTGTATCTATTTACCTCCCTCCCCATGGTAACTTCTTTCCCCTTGCTAAATACAAACGAATTTATTAGCTAAATACAAACGAACTTATGTTACGGTATTTTAACTTCTCGACATTTACGACGTTCGATACTGCTTTCATTAACTTTACTAAACTCAGTCCACTCTTGCCCTGATTCTCGTCCATTTGCAACTTAATTCACGAAGCTCAGTGGACTAAAAAGAATTCTGCGGTTCTGCATCATTTCCACTTCACTCCTACGTGACTAGCAGCATATCCTAATGTTAATCTACTGCTACAACACAGCATTCAAGATCGATAGGGCAAATTTTAGGCGAAGATAGAATAAAATGAGTACGGTATATTAGTTGTTTCTCAATGTAAATATAATAGGCTATTGTTACACAGCAAGACTTAATTAAAACAAGACAATCTAACATAAAAACAGAAAACACTAAAGAAATCCGTAATAACTTTAAAAAAAACACTAAGATTAAGAATTAAGTTCCTATCCCACGTTGGCGAACTATCTGAAGAAGAAAGAATAACAGAAAAATAACAAATAACAACAACAGAATAACAAAGAACACTACAAAGGAAGAGTGAGTTCCTGTCTCCCGCTGATGACCTAACGGATCAAAGACTGAGAACAAAGAACGAAATAAAATAGACTAAAAACTATCATAAGAAGCTTAGAATTAACAGAACAATGACTAACAAAACACTACAACGAGGCAGAATGAACTTCCTATCTCCCGACTGATGAACAGAAGAAACAGCAGTAAGAACATAAAAACCAACTTCATAACAAAGAACATACCGGTACCAAAGAAGCACACAGTGAGTTCCTATCTCCCTGCTGATGAACAGAAGTAATAACAGAATAACAACAAAAACCAGCAGCAGAACAAGGAACATATGAACTAACACAAGAAATACCGGTAACAAAAACCAACAGCATAACAAAGATTTACCGGTATGAACGTAGAGACGAAATAAATGAATAACACAACAAAAACAAAAAATAACAGCATAACAGAACATATGAACTAACAGACGAAATAACAGAAGAACACAACAAAAACCACCAGCATAACACAGAACATAACAAAGAAGCAAAGAGTGAATTCCTATCCCCCTGCTGATGAACTAACAGGACCACCTTCCACTCAACCAACCCGTCTGTCTGCTCCGGCCTGAGGAGAGGGAGACCAGGCAAGGGAGAGACAGGGGTGGAGAGGTAGAGGCGTGGAGAGATAGGGGAAGGGGAGAAGGGTGAGGAGATGTGAAGATAAAGGGGTGGACAGGGGAATGAGAAAGAGAGAGACAGGGGAAGGAGGGAGAGGAGAGAGAAAGAGGAAGGAGAGACAGGAGAGAGAAGGGCAAAGAGAAAAGGAACGAAAGGGGAAAGAAAGGAAAGGAAAGGGATAAAAGGGAAAGAAGATCAGGCCAGGAAGTGACAGGGGTGAGAAGGGAGAGAAAGGGAAGACTGGGGGAAAGTATGGGAAAGGGAGTAGGAAGAAACGTGGAATAAGAAGAAAGAAAAAAAATTGTCTAAGATCACGTGGTCACAAAAAGAACGGAGATGCGAAATTCCTGTTGCAAAATAGGGGAATAGAAGGTTGAGAAAGGACCCTCCCCACGCCAGCTGGAGGTGATACGGTCTTTGAAAGGGACTGGTGGGTGCTAGGTCAAGAGAATTCCTAGGGTGGGTGAGCATAAAAAACAGCTTAGCACGACACTCGAGACTTCAGCTTTCAAAACCCTCTCGGAAAAAGGAGAAACGTAAAGGTAAGTGGATGGGACGGCAGGTATTCTTATGACATCAGGTGTTTCTGTGTATTACAGGTGGATGATTAAAACGGGGGAGACGGAAGGATAGCTAATAAAGGGAAGAGGACCATGGTGAGGAAGAAAGGAATAGGAGCGAGACACGGGGAAAGGAAATGGGAAGAAAAGGAAGGGAAGGGATCTCCGTATTATAGGCGACTGACGAGAGGAAAAATTGGGGGAGACAGTCACTGAATTAATTCGTAATTCAAGGCATGGAAGGAAAGCAAAAGAAAGGAGATGAAAGGAAAGGAGGAATGGAATGGAATGAATTAATCCAAAAGAAAGGAAGGGGACGGAAGGGACGGGAAAAAAGGGGAATGGAGTGGAAGAAAAGGAAAAGAGAAGGGAAGAAAAGGAAAAGAGAAGGGAAGAAAAGGAAAAGGGAAGGGAAGAAAAAGAAAAGGGAAGGGAAGAAAAAGAAAAGGGAAGGGAAGAAAAAGAAAAGGGAAGGGAAGAAAAAGAAAAGGGAAGGGAAGAAAAAGAAAAGGGAAGGGAAGAATAAGAAAAGGGAAGGGAAGAAAAGGAAAAGAGAAGGGAAGAAAAGGAAAAGAGAAGGGAAGAAAAGGAAAAGAGAAGGGAAGAAAAAGAAAAGGGAAGGGAAGAAAAGGAAAAGAGAAGGGAAGAAAAAGAAAAGGGAAGGGAAGAAAAAGAAAAGGGAAAGGAAGGAAAAGGGGAACGTAGAAAACCTAAACTGATATTCACAGCACTGACCGGATTATTAAAGTTGGAAAAAAAAAAAGAAAGAAAGAAAGAGGGGAAGCCATTAAATACGACACTAATGGAAGGGAACGAGGGGAGGAAGAAAAGGGGACAAGGGAAATGCGCTAAAGATAAAACGATATTCAATGCACTGACAAATGGTGGTGATGGTAACAGCAGGTAACCCACCCCAGTAAATTTCTGCTCAGAATCCAACACGCACACTCTTTCCCCCTCCCACTTTCTAATAACCTCGTGTACTTGGAGGTTGCATGAAAGATTTATATAGTTTCTGACCTCTACAACCACTAGACGTCTCCTGAGATGATTTAATCGTCTGGAGATAGCAACAAAGTAAATAAAGAGACGATGGATGGGTTAACAGGGCATAAAAACTTGAAGGGAAACAATGCATAAAAGGCTGAAGGGAGAATCGAGTTGAAGATGACATAACAGTGGCAGGATGCGAGTTTTGAAAAGCAAGTTTCCCCCTAACAATCGTGGCTAAAAATTCAAAGCCCATCCACCAACCTCTCCCAATTTCAACCTTATCCACATCAGCCAGTGTTGGTCAAGAGATCAGACAGCAATATCAGAGCTGGCTTCTCTTAAACCTATCGAATATACCTGAACATCCTAGCCTCTCACCTCCCATACCTCACCTATATCTTATCCTAGCCTCTCACCTACTAAAATATCTTCAAGTGTGTTTGGATATTAAAACATGCATGACATTGGCAAGCTTCGAGTGGCATGAAGTTAAATTACACGGTTTCTTTCCCTATCAACTGTGCCTTAAATCCACAGTTCATCCCCTCCTCCTCCACTCCAAGTCTTTCCACATCAGCCAGTGTAGGTCAAGGTATCCCAGATCAATAACACTGATGGGTTCCCGTATCACCTACCCTGCCCAGCCACTTAGCGCTAAATCCTTCCACTGCTGCAACATGTCAGCAATTTATACACAACATCGTACCTGAAATGTGGCTGGAATAATGAAGTCGTAGAGCTCACACTTTCACTTCAAACACATTAACAAAATTTATGAGGAACCTGCTTGCTAAATACACGTGTACAATGATGAATATTAAACCAGGAACGCGTTTCACAGCTGCCGTAATTTGCATAATCTACATAAACAGCATTATATCTATTCATGACAATATAATTACACTTGCAAATTCCTTTTATTTTTACTGCTGGAAATATTTGGGTTTTACTTTCAATTGCAATAATAAATTACGATTAAGTTCAGACAACCTACCACCCCTTTATAAAATGCCACTGATAAGCATTCATAAGAGTATTTACCAGTCATCATCTGTATATATAAATTTTCATCCATATATACGTAAGGTAAATGAGAGCTACGCATGTTTACTTTACCACTGTATATGAGATTGTGGTGGTGCTTTAAGTTCTACGGCTCCAGACTATGTTACGTGGCTAAAATACTGTGGGTGCTTTCACGACCGGTGTCCTAAAAGAATGGTAGGGGGATGGGAACAATATTATGGACAGATATGGTAGTGAGGAGGAGAAGCAGAGGTGGTGGTAAGGGGAGGCCAGGCAGATGTGGTGGTGAGGGGGGGGAGGCAGGGGTGGTGGTGAGGGGGGGGAGGCAGGGGTGGTGGTGAGGGGGGGGAGGCAGGGGTGGTGGTGAGGGGAGGAGAGGCAGAGGTGGTGGTGAGGGGAAGACAGGCAGAGGTGGTGGTGGGGGGGAGGCAGAGGCACATTATGAGGGGTGAAGGTAACATTAGGGGGGGGGGAGTGATGGGGGTGAATACTGATGAGGAGGGTGAAGGAAGGATGTCTTAGATGGCTGGCTACCTCTTGGCTTCCCTCTTACATGCTGCTCATCATCATCATCATCAGGTGTGAAGGAACTTGATGGCTACGGTTTGGCTTTCTTCTTAAGAGTTTATAATCACCATCAACAACCATCACCACCACCGCCACTACTACCACCACCACCAGCAACAGCATCATCAACACCATCGCCGTGACCGCCTTTCCCATATAAAGACAAGTGGTAGGATTGAGAAACAAGGAGAGAAAGTATAAAAGTCCATCATCATCATCATCACGATCCGCATCCCCATCAGTCTTTATTATTATTATTATTATTATTATTATTATTATTTCCACTTAAACATGGGACGAGGAAACATCAAGCAACGACGAAAGAAAAAGTACAAAAAGAGTGAGAACTATCAACAGCATGCTTGTTCCAGCGTACAGCTATCTACTACTTTAACTACCTATTTATCTATCAGGCACATCCATCTATTCCTTTATCTACCCGTCTATCTACCAGGCTCTCTACTTTGACCCAACCCATCCATTATCCCTCTCAGCTACCAACAGATCCCAACACTGACAGCCTACACACTATCTATCCATGTCGTCATTTTACCTGCCTGCCTATCTATCAACCTACCATCCTACCTATGCCCCTACACACAACTACACTGTCTTTCAAGTTACCTACGTGCTTCCTACCTAGCCAGTCTGCCATCTATCATTGCTATTACACTGACAGCCTAAAAACTATCACTGTCATCATTTACCTGCCTACTTATGCTCCCCTATACCCCCTACACAACTAGATGTTCCACCCAATTTTCCTGCTTATCTACCTACTTCCCCATTTCCTACCTATCCATCTGACCAATTAGTTTACCTACCCACTCAACTACCCTTCGAAATAAACAAGGAAAAACAATACAAAAACAAACACTGAAATGCCATAATACACTAACACAAATTCACACACACACACACAATCCCCCGTTCCCTCACACCTACATACCACCAGCACAAAATACATGCACAGACTTTTTCCTCCCTCCTTTCCATATCTTCAACCATTTTCCTCGATTTTACTGATCCCAATCTCTACATATTTCAACACAGACGGGGAAAAAAAAAAAAAGAGAGAGAGAGAGGGAAGAATAAGAAAAAAGCAGAAAAAACTGAAGGAGGGTGGTATATGCAAACTCATTCCACTTGCAAATTTTCATAGAACACGAAATACAAATATGGATGAAGATGACGTAAATTTATTCTTCTCTTTCACACGATTTTTTTTTTTTTCGGACAGATATCTGGTTCTGATGGGTGTAATGATGCCTATACCTAACCCACTCAGATTACACACACACACACACACACACACACACACACACACACTCAAAAACTCCCTAAACCGCAGACGGCAAATGTTAGGTCAGGATAGCAACAATAAAATACAAGACCGGAGTGGAAGATAAGAGCCCGTATTCTCGCCGGTTGAGTACCCTAACACTTTTTCCTAAGCGATTTATTTTATTACATCTTACTATCCTCTTGTGTCGCATACATCCTTCCAATAATGCCATACTCTGCAGAAATGACGTATAAAATATTAACCACCCATATCCAAAAATAAATCGCTAAGGAAGAGGTTCTGAAGAGCATCCTAAACCTCCCCTCCCCTCACCCCCTCCACACGGCACTCATATTCCCCCTCCCCACCTTCCTCCCACCTGCCTACCCCTGAATCTGAGAGGCGGTGAAAGGGAAGGACGGTCTGGAAACAAAGCCACATCTCTCTCTCACCACCACAACCACCACCACCACCACTGCAACCACAACCACCAGCACCACCAAGCCATCACCACAACCTAAACCGTGCAAACCATCACCCTACCACAATCACAGCTACAACCACCCCCATCACCACCACCTGCCAGCCGCAATTCCACTAAACACCCGTGACTGAATGAAAGGAAACAGGTGAATGTGAAAGTGCTTAAGAAGAAAGTATAATGGCTTTACCGCTAAGGATCAAGAATAATATGGTCAGGTATTTCTTTTGTAACCTCACCCAATCAAAACCATTAAACCTCCACCACTACCTGTCTTCGCACAAACATTCAGTGAGGTGAAAAACTGAAATCTGTGAAAGTCTTGAGGAAACGAAGAAAGTGTGATGGCTCTGACGCAATTGATTACATACAATATAGTCTATTTCTTTCGTAGCTTCATTTCCTCAAAGCAGCCACCACCACAATCACCTGCCCTCCCACAAAACACCAATGACGAGATAAAATTAAATCAGTGAAAGTGTTGAAGAAGAAAGATGATAAAGTGTGGAGGATTTGCCGCTACTGATTAACTATAATTTCTTTAACCATTTCCTTTCGATTAAATTGTACAATAGCAAAGACCCATTTTTACTAGTCACATTTTATATACCTCCCGTCCTGACAGATTTATAAACAATATCCATTAACCCTTTCAGTATGATAGCTATATTTTATTCTTACTACTGTCCTATGATTTTATTCAGATTAAGCAGACATGAAAAATGATTAGAGTTACAGAATCATATATGGAATTTGAGTATAATCTTTAAAACTCTCTTACTGAAGGAATCAAAGGCAAATTTTTAAGGAAGCTGTAGAAGACAATGATGTAAAAATTAAACTCTCGTACTGACGGGTTTAACTTTAAAATATGAATATTTTGTTGTGTTCTGGGTTTAACTGACCAGAACCGTAAGTTATGAGTGAAATTTATGGCGACGATAAATCTTGCTGTGAGGTGGCCACACGCCCGGTCAATATCCACCTGGCTAAAGTTGCTGTTTTTCTGGGTAACCTAAGCTATAGATTCTGATGTTACCGCACTGCCACAGGGAAGGAGTTCTTGGCAAATTTACGAAGTTCCAATCAGCTTACTAGGATTCTCTCTCTCTCTCTCTCACCGACAACAGCCAAACAGCTAATTTTCTGTCACCCTGCTTCTTCTCTCTCCCTCTCAGTGTTTCCATTTCTCTCTCTCTCTCACACAAGGAAATAAGGCGGTGCAGAATCATCCCTTCTCTTGTTCTTCCATGAATACGAAACTTGAGACATGGACCTCATCATAAGCTTCTCTGTAAATATCAGCTCTGGTCCTGCCCTCACCTAAGATCACACAACCGGGGTCCCAAGTGTCGTGATGCTATGCGGGTAATTCTGGCGGGAGTATTACCATCACAACTTTGTGTCTAGTCTGCCCTTTTAACTTTTCCCCGGCTATTTATATGTCGAGAGTGAGAAAGAAGGGTGCAGGGTGTGTTTATGGCTGTGGTGATGATGATGATGATGATGATGATGATGATGATGATGATGATGATGATGAGGAGGAGGAGGAGGAGGAGGAGTAGTGAGTGACCAAGTCTCCTAAGAAAAAATAAAAATAAAAAGAGAAAAAGAAAACTCGTCTGCCCTTGTATCTTCTTCCCCCTCCCCCCTTCTATTTATATGCAATGTCTGGAGGTTGGCGACATCCATTTCCGAGAAGGCAGGATCCTACTGGTGCAAGATGACCTAAGGCAGGACCGGTAACACTCTCTACTGTCACACTTTCTTGAGAGATATGCGAAATACGAGAAGATTATATACTCCCAGTGTCCACAAGCTTCGAGGACTGGCTGTTTCTTACTCTCCTTCACTATTGTCTTCTTTCACACCTGCTACCTACAGTCCTACACACGACTTTAAGTATGCGGTATCCTCTTGCACCGAGATATAACCGACCTCCTCCCCACTAGCAAAGGTCTGCCTATAACTAAAAGTGACGGGCATTATACTCTGTTCACTTTAACCTGGCGTAAAATTGCCATCCCTCCACCTTGAATGCACCGCTGTAACAAGAAATTAACCCAAAAATGTCGAGCTAGTGCTGTGGAATGGATGCAGGATCGAGGAGTTATTCTTTGAAGCACGGAAAATTGCTAGACTGAAACACACATACACACACATGTTCGCCAAATTACAGTGAACCAACTTTTTTTTTTTTTTTTTTTTTTTTAAATAACAGAACGGAGGAAGGAAAAACAAATGGAGAAAAAAAAATAATCCATACACCAGATTACTGGTGTCCTCTGTTCATAAAATATCTGTAAGAATTAGACTTGAACAGTTGTAGGTTGAAATTTGGAGGAAAACAACTCTGGGGAAGCGAGTTCCAGAGAGATGCAGTTCGGGGAATGAAAGAATTCTGATAGGCAGAAGTTCTGCAATGTGGTTGAGTGACATTCCAGTCATGAGCGTTACCAGATGCCCGTGTAGCACGAGGGAAGGCATGGAGAGGTGGCACCATGGACGCAACTTCGTCTGAGCATTTGCCAAAAAAATATCTGTAAAATAATGCAAGGGAGGCAACATTCCTTCTTACTTGCAGGGGAGGTAGTTTATATGTAATGGCAGGGTTGTTAATGATTCTAACAGCTTTATTCTGAATTTTGTCTAGTTGTCTTAATGCAACCTCTCCACAACCATTCCACAAGGGTGAGCAATATTCAAGCTGAGAGCGCACTACACTACGAATGAAATAAAAGCGAAGTTCCGAGGCTGAATGAGTGATACCGCCTGTCCACGTCTTCCCATCATCTGGATTAGGACACAACATATATTTACCCAGTGACAAACACGAGACTCTTCAGCAGAACTACGAACGGGCGTGTAGTCGATAAAACCCATTGTGCTGGGATGAGAAAGCTGGATATCTTGTTTCAGGGCTGCTGAGTTTAGGCCTATAAGACAAACTCAATATCTTCCTTCTTTCGTTTCGTTTTTCTTCCTCACTAGAATATTTTATGTTTATGTATTTGATTTGCTTTTGCTGTATTTTTGGTCCCGTTTTTTCGTCATAAAAAGTAATGATGATGACGAGGATGAGGATGAGGAGCAGCAGCAGCGATGGAGACTAGAGTAAGTGTGAGCATTATCCTTCATGCTGTGAGTTAATCTTCACGGGCTGGGACCAGGGAGGATTGGGTGATCATTTCCGCCACTTCTTGTATGGTACACCACCACCACCACCACCATCCAGTCCTGTAACACCCCTCCTACCACACTCACTCAACAATAAACACCCGTACGTATATTACTGAAGCATCATCAAGTTCCTTTATCCCCTTGGCTATTAATCTTCTTTGGTGGCAGCAGTAAGATAAACAGTCATCGTACTGAAGGAGTAAATGGCCAAGAAATTTCCCTGCCTGATTATACAAAATACCTCAACATCCCATGCCCCAGAAGGAGGATGACTGATTGTTGGAAGGGGCAACATCAGCCCGCATTCCACCTGGTTCACGTCTAGATGTATATGGGGTAGCTGCTACTACTATCACAACTGCCACCACCACCACTACTAAAAAAAAAACACCACCACCACCATAACCACCACTATTACAACTACTACTACTACTGACCTGACAACGAGGTGTCGCTAAGCCCGTCTTACGAATCCAACAAAAGAACTTTATACTCAGAACAACGCCCACACTTCACTCCAGCATCTAACAGTTTCCGGAAATACCGTATGTAATATTCGTATATACATTTCCCCCGACGCAGAACGGTGTAATATTCTTGAAACTGTCCTTTGTCATCCATCTGGGGTGCCTTTAACGTCAATAATGGTGTCTGGCGGCTGTGACCTTGTGCTGGCGGCGGTGGTGGTGGTAGTGGAGGTGATATATAGTGGTGATGGTGGTGATAATGGTGACCTGGTAACCTTCAACATTATCCCCATGCAACATCTTACACATTCACGCCACATGGAATATTTTCCACGTGATATTCGGGAGCGGTAAATAGTGTGCTGGTTTTAGTGTATACCCGCATACAATATTTACCATTGTCCTTCATGTCTGTTCATCTCTATAAATCATCCCAGGCACCATTTTTCATATCCAGATCATATGTAATATTCGGATGAGGCAAATGATTGGTGTTGCATCTTCACACACACACACACACACACACACACACACACACACACACACACAATACCTCCCACACAACCACAACCACCAATACCATCCATACAACCACAACCACCCATAACAACCAACACAACCGCAACCACCAATATCAACCACAATCACCAGCAACAACCAGGACGGTAACCACAATCAACAACCCGTCACATCCACAGGGACCCACCAAGGTTACGGTGACAGATGGCCCCGGTACTTGATACGGTCATACAATATTCATTCATCCACGCTACCACCACCTCCACACTGCAAAAATAATATGCCCTCACACTAACACTTTCTCCCTCCAGCATTCCACAATTTTCTCTGCCCCTCCCGCCTCCCCTCCGCACAAAAAAGTCTTTCCAACATTCCAACTTCATTCTTTGGCCACTAAAGTCATGCAATAATCATTCATCCCCACTACGACCTCCACACTGAAAAAAACTCCCTGAAATTCTATACATCAGCCCTGCAACATATATACCCAGTACCTACAATCTTTAACCAGTAAATAATCAGACAAGATGTCCAACATTCCACACCCACCATCTAGTAAAAATAAACAACAGCCACATATTACTCCTTCATCTAGACTACTTTTAACCTTCAAATGTTCCACACTGCACCTCTAGCCACAAATAATAATAATAATAATAATAATAATAATAATAAATAAGGTTCACACATAATTCATTCACGTTCCCTAACACCCTACACATTCTCCTCCAACATCTGACACACATTCTTTGCCAACTGACTAAACACGCGCAAGAAATGCATGCACGTCTCTCTCATATTTCTACCTGCGGGTAAAATTACACTGGAATCACGTATACTTTCACTGCTTCGGCTACCCCTTTCGTGACAGCAGATGTGTGGATACATTTAGTTGAATTAACTTGAGGTCGCTTTATTCAGCTTAGGAGTGAGTTGCATAATTCAAGGTGTTAGGTATAGGATAGAGTGTGTGTGTGTGTGTGTGTGTGTGTGTGTGTGTGTGTGTGTGTGAGAGAGAGAGAGAGAGAGAGAGAGAGAGAGAGAGAGAGAGTTGGTAGAGAAGCAGATAGGTGGAGTAGGTGGGGAGGGAAGCATAGATAGGAAGAGTGGGTAGTGAGGGAAGCTGATAAAGACAGCAGGTACCAGGAGCTGAGGGGTGATAGGAAGGAGGAGGAGGAGGAGGAGGAGGAATGTGTCGTTGAGGGGAAGAAGAGAATGGGAAAAACAGAAGCAGGTATTCACAAACACACACACACACAATACAATAGATACTAATGCAAATATGGTGCTTCTGCCACTACTACTAACAATAATAATAATAAAAAATCCCACCAAGCTCTACCAAGTAAAAACAAAAACTAGCTCCACACAATTAAAAAACACGATTGTCATGGGAGTGCCACAAAATATACACTTGTCCTTGTCTAAATTTCCCAGCATCGCAAACAACAAACGACGATAAAAACAGCAGGGGGATAAAAATTAAGTTTCTGTCCTCATATCTTGGGAAAATGAGGAACAAAAAAAAAAAAAAAAAAAAAAAAAAAAAAAAAACAGAAACAATCAACGACGTACACACACACACACACACACACACACACACACACACACACGAGCAAACTCCAAGCCACAAAAACGCCAGGAAGTGTCTGACAAATAGGAACAGTGAGTCTGAACGATATTTTAATCTGGCTTATACCGGTATATCCTTAACGACGCTGAGCGGAAGAATTTATAGAGGGGAGGAGGAGGAAGCATGTAAGTGTGAGGAGGTGGGAATTCAGTGTGAGTCAAGAGGGGAAGTAAAAAGAGTGAGGAGATAAGAGGAAAACAGAATGGGGAGGGCTAGCGGAAGAGAGTGAGGATATTTTTACTTATCTATTTATTTATTTATTTTCCGATGGCGTATTCTCTGTATTTCTCTTGCTATTTCCACGCGGTTCTGTTCAGCACAGGAATGGTGTATCGTTTTAAAGGGGTTAATGAAGGCTTTATCCTACAACCTCAGTTCATAAAAGTTGCTCCTAAACTGAATAAAACAGAATACAATCGTTCGGAGGTGGATATAATAAAACGGAAGAGAGATCCACGTACCGAAGGGGTTAAGAGGGAAGGTGAGAGAAGTCAGGAAGAGTTAGTAGACAGAGAAGGAATGTGAGAATACTGGGAATTGGATGAGAAATCTAAGCGTGGAGAAGGACAAGAAGGGAACGAATGTGGGGAGGGAAGCAGTGTGTGAATGTGAGATTGGTTGGATGTAGAGGCAGCTTAAATCCCTCCTTCCCCCCAAATATAAAGTTTATGCACAAGATTAGAAAGTAAGAGTGGGAAACAGACATGCAGTGTGTGTGTGTGTGTGTGTGTGTGTGTGTGTGTGTGTGTAATGGGGGTTTGTGCGTGTTGTCGATGTGTATGTGCAACCTGTGTACGTTTATGTGTGTGCGCGAGTGTGTAGGGGTGCGTGTTCACTCTCCCACACCCCCCACCACCTCCCCCCCACCACACACACAAGGTAACATTCTCCAGGAACCTGCAGACTCCTTCCTTCACCTTCATTGTCTCCTCCTTTCACCGTAACTCTCTCTCTCTCTCTCAACTTCTTTTCTAGTTATATTTTTCTCCTTTGTAGAAAAATGTCACTTCCTCATCATAATCATCATTCACAAACATTTCTACATTCTAATTATTAAACTATTTTCATTGGTGTAATCCCCTGCAGTAACTCTTTCGCTCTCTCTCAGGTGAAAGGGGGTGTTATGGCTGGAGAGTTTAGGCTTCCAGTGAAAATCCATAATTTCCATTCCAACCTCGCACTCTAAGTCACTGGCCTACTCTTCCACGCTCCTTCCTCCTCCCTCTTCTTTTCCTCCTCCTCCTACTCTTCTTCCTCTTTCATCCTTGCTACCTAAACTTCTTCTTATTTCCTCCTCCCTCGTCTCTTCCTCTTCTCAAACTTCTCTTCTTTCATCCTTACTTCCTAAATTTCTTCTTGATTACTCCTCCCTTTTTTTCTCTCCAATCTCCTCCTCCTCCACTCTTGCTTCTTGAACTTCTTCCTGATTACTTCCTCCTCCGCTCTCGCTATTTCCTTTATTATCTTCTCTCGCTTCCTCTTCCTCCCTTTCTCTCTCTTCCCAACTCCTTTCTCTCTCGTCCACACTTTTGCTTCAGTCTTCGCTTTTATTTTCTCCAATTCTTTTCCTTCTTCCCTCAACCACTTTCATTCTTTCCTCTTTCTCGTCTCTTCCAATTATTTTCCTATTCTGCTTTCCTCCATCCTACCTTCCCCCTCACACAAGTCTGTCTGTCTGTCTCTCTCTCTCTTCTTCTACAACCTTTCCTTGCGACAAGAAGTGGAGATGAGAAATGCAATACAGACATGACAAAGGACGAAACTGATAACAGGAAAAAGATAGTGAATGGATCGAATATACTCAAAGTCACCCACCCACCCACAGTCACAATCCACCTCAATTCCTGCTGCCATTACTCACCTGAAAAGATAATAATAAGCTAACACACGGAAAGAGCACTAGTTAATCTACGCGACCATCCTCCCCAGTACTCAGACACCACCAAATTCATCAAACATTACCACCACACCTAAGTATCAACATGACAAAGACAAACACAGCTGAGAATCTAAAAAACATGACGACACAGAAGACAACGAGAAATCTTTACAGAGCAGCGGAGTCAAACGAATATGGTAAACTTGAGGGGAAAGATGCAGATGAGAGAGAGAGGAGACATTAGAGTAGTGAAGTCAAAGAAACAAGATAACTGCACTTGACAAGGCATGAACAGTTGAGGAGATATGTTAACCCTGGAATAGTCAAACATGTTATACTTGAGAAGGAAGACACAGATAAGAGAGGGGAAATGCGTAGAGTGAACTTGTGAAAGAGTCTAGGAAACACAGTATGAATTTCACTAAAAGGAGACAGCCGCTGAAGAGAGAGGCATTTTGACAGAAGAGAAGCCAAAGAAATAAGACCTCAGTTGGACTTGCGATAGAGTACACAGATGAGAGAGAGAGAGAGCAGAAACTTTTATTGAGGGCTTCAAAGACACAGAAATCAATTGAGACGGCTTGAGAAGAAAGACACAGTTCAGAGACATCTTTACAGCGATGAGTCCATTGAATCACGCCAATGGACATAATGCCACACCAAATCACACAAAGTTGGGACGGAAGTGGCAGTTTCCCCACGACAGGGAGCGACGAGGGGGGAGGGGAAAGCGCTGGGAGAGTGGAGGGAAAATGGGGGAAGGAAGATGCGGGAAGTGGGGAAGAGGGGGACTGAGGAAGAAAGAGGAGAGGGATGTGAGAAGGCTGGGCAATAGATACCTTGGGGGTTTGAAGTTCTGTGTCTAACATCACAGGCATAACCATCTGCACATTTTTTCCTACTTCCTTATACATTTGCTTCACACACACACACACCTATCAACTGGAGCCATGCTGTAGACTACCAATGAAACAAAGGATAGTCCAGTAAATAAAAGAGTAAAATAATGATAAAATGAACAGTTGAGTTGTATACGTAAGAATAACAATAACTTGATTCCGACATTACATATACAGTTAGCTATAGTATCTACACCTCTTGACTGGTATGATTCCTTGAGTTGACAAAATCGTCTGGTGTTATGTCTAAAACACCCAATGCATCATCCACAGGGAAATAATTAAACCGTGGGGAAAAACATATACAAACCATTATATATAAAGCAGTAACTTGAATACAATACAGTATAAAGCAAGTCGTGCAGTGAAAGAGGATATGTTACTGTGTGGCTGACATCCGCACAGACAGGAAGCACATCAACTGGTACGTGACTACACTGCACCCTTCACCCCCCACTACTCCACCATAAAACACACACACACACACACACACACACACACACACACACACACACACACACACACAACCAACATACACGCTACTACAACCACCACACCGTAACAGCCAAATCCCCACCTTACATAACATTCATACAACCACTACTCTTTATCGTACCAGCCACACAAAATAAACTAAACCCAACAGAAACACTACTGAACACAAACACACAACTCCCAACCACTTTTACACGTTACTCCACGACAATCAACAAACACAGCAACATAAATTCCATACAATCACCATGCACACTACTCCCTTAGCATCGATACTACTACCATACACACAATCCATAACATACAACTACCATACTACTCCATAACCAGAGGTACCTTAAGGATCATATACAAGCTCCACAACCAATCATCAACACAACAACCACTACCACAAAAACCACACACTCCATGAAATCCACAGAACCTACACGAAAACCACTACCACACCCACCATAACCACTATCATACAATAACCACAACCACCACCACCATAACCACTATCATTGAAAACCACGACCACAACGACCACAACCACTATCACAGGAAACCACTA
This sequence comes from Coenobita brevimanus, assembly GCF_032717465.1. Taxonomy (NCBI): domain Eukaryota; kingdom Metazoa; phylum Arthropoda; class Malacostraca; order Decapoda; family Coenobitidae; genus Coenobita; species Coenobita brevimanus. Next base: position 31,119,584 of record NC_137020.1, read on the forward strand.
CCATAACCACAAATCCATAACAACCACACAACCATACATACCATACACCACTCATCCTACACGCGACGTCAATCATCAATACCAGCCAGCATCCGTATTCACAAACACTCTTACGAACAACATTCCCTCGTGGCTAAGAGCTGTTTTTCCTAGGTGGGACAAGGGAAAAACAGGAGGCAAGTTTTTACACATTTCTTTCCTTGTAATTCCTAGAAAAAAAAAAAAATGTTACTTTTTTTTTTTTTTTTTTTTTTTTTTTTTTTTAAAGTGCTGGTCGTAGGGTGATATTCACAACACAATTTTCTTTTGTAATTAAGACTTGTTACTTCCAGGAAGGTCAATGAACGATGGGTGCAGAAACTTAAAAGTTGTGTGTGTGTGTGTGTGTGTGTGTGTGTGTGTGTGTGTGTGTGTGTGTGTGTGTGTGTGTGTGTGTGTGTGTGTGTGTGTGTGTGTGTGTGTGTGTGTGTGTGTGTGTGTGTGTGTGTGTGTGTGTGTGTGTGTGTGTGTGTGTGTGTGTGTGTGTGTGTGTGTGTGTGTGTGTGTGTGTGTGTGTGTGTTTCACTTGCAACAACGAAAAACTTAAGTTACGAAAGAGGACAAAGTAAGACTGAATACGGACCCTGTATAGAAGAGTGCGTGGCAACAAGGAGACAGGGGGTTAAGATGTGGGGCTTCCAGTGTTTTACGTTTACCTTTGTCGCTACTGGGAGGGGGATGGAGGGAGGCAGCGCTGAGGGAAGGACTGAAGATGAGGAGAGGGAGTAGAAAATAGAGGAAAGGAAGAGAAAGACGAGGAGGTGGGGAGGAGAAAAATGTGGGGAAAGGCGTATACAAAAATAAAATCAAACACTGCAAACGTAAATACTAAAAATACTAATAATAATAATAACAGAGATCGATCAATGAAAGCTCCGTGTTTGTAGAGGTTATACAGTGAGTGAGGTGACAACAAGCAGAGCAGAGGGTAAAGGTACGAGGCTTCCAGTGTTTGTGTTTGGTTCCGTCGCTATACACCCGCTCAGGCCTGGGAAGGGGAAGGGAAGGGGAGGAGTGTCGGAGAGGAAGGGATGGGGAGGAGTGTTGGAGAGGAAGGGATGGGGGGGAGTGTTGGAGAGGAAGGGATGGGCTAGACGTAAATAATAATAATAATAATAATAGGTGGGCAAATAGTGAGAGAGAGAGAGAGAGAGAGAGAGAGAGAGATACGAGCAATGGGGGGGGGGGGGTGAATGAGATCAATGTCCCCTTGCCTTCCCTACCACTATACCACTGTCCCCACCCTCCTTCCCGCCTGCATCACCACAATCACTCACCACAAAGTCACCACCACTGCATATATCACCACCATATGACCATCATCACAAAAATCACCACTAAAGACACGACCATCACCACTGCAAATATCACCACCAGCAGCAAAGACATCACCACCACGCTCCCTCCAAGAATAATACCACAACTATCATCACTATCTGCCTGCTCTTATTCACCACAATCACCACTCCTCCAGCATAATAACACCATCACACACCACTAATTACCGCTTCAATATCACCGAAGCTATTATCACTATTCAATCACCCACTAAAATTACTACCAATCACCACCACACCAACGTCAAATCACCAGCACTAAAACAATCACCACTACCAACCTATCATTCACCACTTTACCAAAATACCATCACCATCATTCGCTGAAGACAAATGATGGTGGAACTAATAATGATATACTGATAACACTGACATAAAGAAGGGACAGATGGTAGAACTAATACCGTAAATACCGTATACTGGAAGAAAAAATAAAGTCCGTCTACGTACCCACAGTCCACGTCGATTCTCAAATCCCCAGGTATCACTATCAATACTCACCTGGAAATTAGAGAGAGAAAAAGTATATAAATACACAGGTAATCGCAACTAGCCTACTACCGCTATGGAAAAAAATGTTCATCATCAAACTTATACAAAACAGATCATTGAAACATGCCAAGTATTTAGACCATCTGACTTATATCACAAACTAATATATTTATCGCCAATATACCAAGTCAACAGCTACAGTATATTCCACTGTACACACCAGACCTATCCACTAGACTTTGTTCACGGAACCTTAACCTAAAATTGCCATCCCTCCATCTTGAATGACTCTTACTCTTTTGAGTCTGAGTAGTTATCAGAAATGACAAAATCTCCAAACTACCAACAAGAGCATCAAAACATCTTCACATTATATACCATGCAAAAGATCAAAATATGAACATTATCTCCACTCTAACACCAGTTCAGCATTTACATGGATTCGTAAAAGCCAACGCAACAGTGGCACAGAATCAGGAGACGAAATAAACACATACTGGATAACAACACTAAATTACGCTAGCCTAACTGCCTCACTTTCTAGAACCTTAACTTAGAGACAGCTGAGAAGGACATGACCATGAGAGAAGGACGAGAGGGCTGAGAACACCGGTGAAAAGGATAAGGCAGAAGCGGATATGTGAGAGAAGGAAGAGGTAGCTGGGATGAAGATACGAGATGAAACTGACAAAAGAGAAAGAGACATTGGAGAATTAACAGACGACTGAGAAGGAGGCGGGAAAAGGAAGAGACAGCTGTGAGAGAAGCATGACAGAAAACACACAGCTAAAAGGAGACATGAGAACAGACAATTAAGAGGGAGACAGTGGAGGAAGAGACAACAGAGAGGGAGACGAGAGAAGGAAGAAACAACAGAGAGGGAGACGTGAGAAGGAAGTGAAAGCTAAGAGTGAGACGAGGGAGGAAAGAAACATCAGGCAAATGACAGAGAAAATACGGCCGAGAGGAACCATCATTACGGCGGAGGAGCCTGGATCACGAAAGTGGACGAAATGCCACGCAAACCACATCACGGCACGGCGATCCGATTCAGCTCTGGGGTAACACCGCGTAATGAAACGGCTAACTAACACATCCATAGCTTCCTTGAATACACCACTAACAGCTTCCTAGATATACAGCTTCAATAATCACACATCCATACTAATAACTAGGTATGGCTGAAAACGAATAAAAAATCGCTAAATTACATGCAAGACCCACCACATCAACCATAAAGTCAATCTACTAAGAAGGCGGTTCATGGAGAAAAAAAATAAAATTCATTTTTATTGGCTTATTCTTGCCACGGCCAGACGTTTTTACTCCAGCCAAAAAAGCTCTCAGATTGAAGTAATTAACGAAGACTATCTACCCACCTCAAGTTTGAAGTCTCTCTGATCTAAATAAAATCGTTTAAAGGAAGCAATACAAAAACAAACAACCATCGGAGTGATAAGGATAAAAGGAAGCTCTTGAGGGTGAGTAAGGGGTAAGGGGTGGGAAGAGGGAGGAAGGGGGATGCCATGGGTCACCGGGGCAAGGGGGCTGGGCAAGGTCAGGCTGAGTCACGAAGGGATGGGTGGCAAATTGGTGTTGTGAATCAGTTTTTGCACGAGTTTTTTGTCCTACCCACACCAAGAGGGTACACGAGCTGCTCCCTATTATCCCAGGTTAAACAATGTCATCCAATTTCACTCCACTTAACTATCCTATCCAAGCAGAACTAATGATTAAAAATAGACGTAGTGAAGGACCTGGCTGATGGAGAAAAAACAAAAAAACAAAAAGTCAAGAACAGCTTAGTGGCAATGAGGAAAAAACATGTCTACAAAGGAAATGATCGTGAGACAGGAATGGGAAAGAGGGGAGGGAAAGGGAAACAAGGGATCAATAAATAATGAAGGGATTGGTAACATATGGAGTGGACATGAGAAGGGCTCAAGGGGATATATTCTCTCTCTCTCTACATCCTTCATTCTTCTATCTTCTGCCTCTCTCTCTTCCTCCTTTATCCTGTTTTCCTTCATCCATCTATTTTACCTTCTCTCCATCCATATCGTTTTCTTTCCTTCCACCTTTTCTTCCCTTCACCTTCATATCGTAATTAATATTTTTTTCCTCACTCTCCCTCCATCCCTCTACACACACTTCCTCTTTTCATGGCAACTTCTCTCAATCCCTCTACCTATTCTTCCCCCTTTTCGTTGTTCCCCCCTCCATCTTTCCCTCTTTTCATTCATCTTTTCTCTCATTCCTGACTCAGAACACTATTATCCAACCCTTCTCTTTCCACCCCGTCTCCCTCTCTCCTCTCATTCTTCTTCCCCTCTTTCCTCTCTCCCCTCTTTCCGCCCCCTTTCCCCTCGACCCAACAATTACTCACCCCTAATGCCTTTAATCCCCCACACGCTCCCCCCTCCCAATCCCACGATTCCCCTCTCATACTCTCACCACCAACCAGTGATCTCCTTCCTTAACAAGATTTACAAACGAATACTAATCACTAACAAATATTTAATTATCTGTCTTTACTAAATATACAGAACAAAATCTATCACAACAAATATATTAAGAGAATTATACTGACATACTTATGCTGAACGTATGGAATTAGTCATGGTAATGTAAAAGAAATCTGTTACCGTCAATGATTAAAGATACATATACATACATACATACACACACACACACACACACACACACACACACACACACACACACACACACACACACAGAAAGAGAAAGAATCCCATTATCCCCTCACCAATGAAGCAACGAGTGACCGCTATCTCAGAATATAAACAATCAGAACACCACTGATGAAAGTTAGTCACCATCACTGCCCTTATCTATGATGCAATTACCTCACCACGCAACACCACTCCAAGCACCCCCCCCCCTCTCTCTCTCACACACACACACACACACACACACACACACACACACACAAACTCTGGCATCATTAGACAAGGCAATTAGCTTAATTAATCACCTCTCCCAGACTAACGATGCAGTACCAGCAAATAAATCAACCGTACATGTATTCTTTTAAAACCCCATTTCCTACTAATAAACCGGGTGGGTAAAAAAAAAAGTATCTAAACCCATTTCTGATACATAGGCTGGCTTGAATCTATATATAATTGATCTGATATTAATCCAATGGTGAAAATGGTATCTAAAGTCAACCACGCCTTGTTAAGAGAAGGTAAAAGTATCGTAATGGCTTCAAACACCAACTGGGCTTTTACTTAGATGACGAGATGATTGTTCCACTTAAGAATTAAAGATATTACATTTAACTCCCCTCTCCCAAATTCTCATTCTCTCTCTCTCTCTCTCTCTCGCGTGTGGTCATCAGTGGCCTATCACCACCTTATAAAGCATCCACGTAGAGAGACTATCACTCTTGTCTTGCTCATTATATCCAATCCATTATGGGCGGATGGTGTGGAATATATGGGACGACGGGGTTTGGTGGGTGGTGGTGCTGGTGTTGTGGGGTGGTGTGAACGGGTGTTGGGTGGGTGTAACTGGGTGTTGTGAGGTAACGCAGGTGGATGCTGTGTGGTGTGGATGTTGCGAGGTGATGTGGATGGATGTGTGGAGATGTGGGTGGATATTAAAATGCTGAGGATGTTTAATTGGTGGTGGGGGTGAGCTGTGAGGTGATGCAGCTGTGGTGATGTGGATGGATGTGTGGTGGTGTAGGCAGGTTGTGAGTGACGTAGATGAAGAGTGTGTGATGCAGACCAATGAATAGGTATTGGTGTAGGTGGATGCTGTAAGGCGGCATAACTGGGCGTTGGTGGTTGCTGTGTGGGTGTGCATGGGTGTTGTGCGGGCGTGGATGGGTGGATGTATGGTGTATGTGGAGGCTGTAAGGTGGTATACAGTGGGCGTTGGGTGGTGTATGGGTGTGGGTGGATGGTGTGTGGGTGTAGTATGAGTATGTATAATGTGACGTGGATAATGGAAGCCACACTGTACTGGCATTAGGCCTAGCAAGAGGTTTATAGTCGAATTACAATGACACATGGAGGAATTTGCGCTTCATAATTGGCCAATGTATCTACGCTCCCGGGATCCCTATGGTGGTTATGGTTGTGATGTATGGTAGGGTGGTTGAGGTGAGTATGGTAGCGGGTGGTTGTGCCAAACTACGGTAACTAGGTTGTAATGGTTATGTTGCCAGCTTGACTCCGACTGACAATGCATAACAGTGAAAGGTAGTGATGGTGACACTCTTATCTGACCAGTTATACACACGAAAGGCAAAGAATAACAATTAGCTTTTCCTTATAAGAGCTGAGAAAAAGAGTGTGTGTGTGTGTGTGTGTGTGTGTGTGTGTGTGTGTGTGTGTGTGTGTGTGTGTGTGTGTGTGTGTGTGTGTGTGTGTGTGTGTGTGTGTGTGTGTGTGTGTGTGTGTGTGTGTGTGTGTGTGTGTGTGTGTGTGTGTGTGTGTGTGTGTGTGTGTGTGTGTGTGTGTGTGTGTGTGTGTGTGTGTGTGTGTGTGTGTGTGTGTGTGTGTGTGTGTGTGTGTGTGTGTGTGTGTGTGTGTGTGTGTGTGTGTGTGTGTGTGTGTGTGTGTGTGTGTGTGTGTGTGTGTGTGTGTGTGTGTGTGTGTGTGTGTGTGTGTGTGTGTGTGTGTGTGTGTGTGTGTGTGTGTGTGTGTGTGTGTGTGTGTGTGTGTGTGTGTGTGTGTGTGTGTGTGTGTGTGTGTGTGTGTGTGTATAGACCAACTGGTGCTAGTTAGCGGACTCCCGTTATACTGTACCGTATGGTGATGATGGAAAAGAGCGAGTCACTATAATGGGAGCTTCTGGCATAGCAAAGAAAGACATCAAGTGGACGGTGTACGTATGGTGATGTATAAGTATGGCAGCGGCGGCAGAGGATGGTCGATGTAGGCATGATTTACGGCAGCGAATGGTTGCTATGGTGGCTAAGTATGGCTATGGGGGGTGATTGTGAGCTATCGATACAATAACACTTTACCTCGTGGTTTTTATAGCGCATCCTGTTCTATTCCGTCACTGTGGGGGGAAAAAAAATGAGGGTGAAAATAGCAGTGTGGAAAACTGGGAATGGTGGGGCTGATGTGGAAAGTGTGGTGATAATGATGATGCATGAATGGTGACGAGCGGCTGTGATGATAGTGGTGATGATAATGATGGTGGTAAGAGGGCATAAAGGAGATCAAAAAAGGTTAAAAGGTTAGGACAGGAGAAAGATGAAAGGGAGGGACGAAAACAGATGAGAGGAAATGATAGCTACGAGATGAGAGGGAGAGGCGCAAGTGAGAAGGGATGGAAAGAAATAAGAACACAAGAAGTAGGAGGGAAAGGCACAAGAGGGAGGGAATGGTGGAAAATATGGGTTAGCTAGGACGAAGTTAAAAGTAAAAGGCTAAAGGGAAAGAGAAGAGAAAGATGAGGAGGAGAAGAGAAAAAAATAAATAAACGCGGAAAGGAGGTCAGGAGGTGAGAGGGAAGAAAGAACACGAGACAGGATGGAAGAGGGAGAAAGAAGGTAAGACTGAGACAATAGGAAAGACGGCAAAATGTTGAAGAGAGGTACATGGAAGAAGAAATACAGTGGGAAAGAATATATGAGAGAGAGAGAGAGAGGGGGGGAGGGGAATCAGTGAAGAGAAAAATTGTTAAAAACTGAGGAAGGGAAGGATGGGGAATTGTGAAAATTGTAATGACTGTAATAAAGGTAGAAGGGAAGCCGTGAAAAAGAAATGAAATTACTTACTCCACTGCAGGGAGGAAAGAAAGGGCAAGGAGGGACGATGAAGTTAATGAGGTTGGAAGTAAACAGGAAAATATAACGAATTAGTAATAGGAACGAGTGAGGAAAAGTGGGTGAGGAGGGCTGAAGATGACGATGATAAAGACGGTAGTTCTGGTTATGATGATGATGATGATGATGATGATGATAATGATGATGATAATGATGATAATGATGATGATAATGATCATAATGATGATGATAATGATCATAATGATGATGATAATGATCATAATGATGATGATAATGATCATAATGATGATGATCATGATCATGGTGGTGGTGGCAATGATGAAGGCAATGGTGACTGGAGGGGGCGAGGAGACAAAAGGAGTGGAAATGTAAGGTGATGAGGATGGCTACTGAGAAAACTGAGAGCAAAACGCAAGAGAGGAAAGAATAAAGAAAGGGTGACTAGAGGTAATGATGGTGTTGGTGTGGAAGGGGGACATATGTGGTAACGGTACCGGCAATTCACACGTCATTCCGTAGTGGGCAACAAGTAAGGTAGTACTAACTCTACACAAGACCAGAAAAATGTACACTACGTCCATTCTCAAGTGTAAGTATTCTTCTGGAATAACGGTAAGTTTATGTACTACATGCAATAAAAGTATTCTCGCCTGTCTTGTGTTTTCTCTCAATAATTTCTTAAAAACATCAGTTTAGGGAATCCGGAGCAGATAAAGTACTGTAATCTGTGATGCAGATTCATACAAGCTAACTAAACTTCTACTGGCGACTGTACCTTTACGTACAACTGTCTACTAGTAGGTAAAGTTGCAAGCAACAACTATTGGGTATTATTTTACACATATTATGCGTTTGTGGATGAAGGAACTGTTTCCTGGTACTGGATATAACAGGCTGAAAGCCAGTAAGTCAAAGTGAAGAAAGATCAGGAAGCTGCTACGCGTGATGATGATGATGATGATGATGATATGAAGATGGAGGGTTGGATGTCTGAGAAAGCTGCTCATTCTTATCTATTTACTTATCTATCCATGTATCTAACAGCTAAAACGATGGTGAAAATGATGTTAAAACAGTGACAACACAAGTGAACTCAGTACAGCTGCAGATAGGCCATGAGGCTTATTTGTGTTGTGCCTCTGCAAATGCGCAGCCGCCACTATTTACCAAACAGTGGTGATGATGATGACGGCCTAGATTACATTATTCCCGCAGTAACCAGGCGTGACTGGCAGTCTGGTACCACCTGACCGCTACACTCACCGCAATCCTCCTCCTGTACCCCATCCATCACACTTCCCACTAACACTCTCATCCACCCACAAAGCTCAATCTAAACAGAAAATACTGACGTCTCGCGCGCGTGCGCGTGCGTGCGTGCGTGTGCGTGCGTGCGTGCGTGCGTGTGTGTGTGTGTGTGTGTGTGTGTGTGTGTGTGTGTGTGTGTGTGTGTGTGTGTGTGTGCGTGCGCGCGTGCAACAGCCAGTACAAGGAGTGTGTATACTCGTATGTGAAGGAGGTGGGAGGAGACGGGGGAGGGGGATGGCAATCAAGGCAAGAGGTTCCCTGACCCCACCACCACCACCATCGTCCACTCATGTTTTATTCCCTACACCTCCGCTACTCCTCACACCAAGTGCACCAACACCTACACTACGCCTACACCTCGCCTGCACATACATCTACACAGTCCACTTGTACTTTATTCCCCACAGTCCGGCTACTCCACACCTACACCTACACGGTCTTCGCCTCACCCTTACTATAAACACCAGTCACTTTACAATTTCATGCTAAACTTTACCCGCATCAACTAAACTGAAGCACTGTTCTATTATTATACCGTCGCCAAAATATAAATCACACACACACACACACACACACACACACACACACCAAGCGATCCTTTTACCGAACGAAAATGTACAGAACGCGAGCCATCTCCTCACCAAGCCGAGGTGCTACAATACGCGGATTGTAGGGATACCAACAGCGACGTGACAGGGCTATCGAGCGCTATTCTGCTCTTTACAGGAGATGCTGGTGGATTCCCTCACAAGAGATGCTGGTGGATTCCCTCACAATTAGATAAAGGGAACGTACTCGTACAAAATCCCTGAGACATTCCGAAAAAGTGGTATGAGACAGAGCACGCAACTAAAGAAAGACCGCACGACAAGGCTATCAGGCGGTATTTGCTTCAGCTCAAGTATTTAACCAAGACACCAGCTCATACCAGCACGAAATCTGATGGGCATTCCGTAGAAGTGGTCCGGATCCGCGGTAGGAATAGTTCGTGGACTGTTAAGAGTCACATGGATGTCCTTAAGTGGTCAACAACACAGACTTAGATGCCTGTCATATAACAGATTACATACAGGTCAGTATATTATATCTACCAATCTATCTACTGAAAGATTTTTTTTTTCTAACTCCTGTCTAAAGTAAAATGTGTAGTTTCCCCTCAGAGCACATGGCACTGACAGAGTTCCTAGCCTGCCCTTCCGCCAGCAACCAAGTGTGAAAGCCCAACAAGTGTCTGTGTCACACACACACACACACACACACACACACACACACACACACACACACACACACACACCAAAGTACACAGAATCAGTGGAGTTCCTCGCCGCCTCTTCCGCCAGCAGCCAAGTGTAAAAGCCCAACCTTGACCTTGGACCTTGAAAACCCACCCACCCATCACACACTGCTTCCTCCCACCATCACCACCCACTTACCTTTACCCATTACGCCTAAACAATTACGAGTCACAGTCTATTACATTTACAATAAAAAATGCATTATCACACAGTTACTGTATAAGCCCATGCCATATTAAATCTACCAGTAATCAACTACCCACACAAAAATAATTTTCAGTCAACTAGTTCTTAATCACCTTCCATTGATAAGCATATACCAACTTCACACCTTCCATTAACCACACTCATTTTTCTTCTACTATCCAATACATCATCGTAACTGCCTTTTTTTTTTTCTTAATGAAACAGTGCAAATATTTATGTCGGATGTCAACTTTCACCCTCATCTCTTACTCAACTATATTTTTTTAAATTCTATTACACTATCTAATCTGCCATTACATTTTAAAATCACACAAAGTTCAAACTATACATGTATTAATGTCAGATGTCAACTTTCAGCCTCATCTCTTGACAGTAAATTCTATCACCCATTCCATTAACATAACCATAACACACTAACATACCATTACATTTCTAAGTCACAGTGTGTCCAATAAACGCGGGTGTCAACTTTCAACGTTATCTTTTATTTAATGCTATAACTACAGGGTGACCCAACACGCACACACTGAAATCGCACGTGCATGACAACACGTGCCACACACAAGTTCCCACTGATTAGATTTCGCCGATGCTTAGCAATTGTTGGTAAGGCTGTCTGAATCACTGAATCATGTTTGTCTCAATTACAATAACAATGTATAAAAATAAAGACATGATACTCTGTCAGGTGATCTCTGGTTGTGTGTGTGTGTGTGTGTGTGTGTGTGTGTGTGTGTGTGTGTGTGTGTGTGAGAGGGGGAAGGGGACTTAATATTGAAAATCGAAGGGCCTATATATACACAGTCTACCCTACACACAATCAGATTACTGTACGTTGCTACCATATGCTTTACCTTTTGATTATTTCTTCTTCCATTTGTATTCATGTTTCAGACTCTTCCATCTTCCCTCCCTCCCCCACTATCAATCTTTCCTCTCCTCTCTCATTTGGTTGGTTTCCTCCCTCTCTCCAACAGTCTCACCTTCTCTCCCCCCCTCTCTCCTCCTCCACCCTCCCTTGTGACTTACCCTACCCCGACTTCTTCCAACAGTTAAACTCATATTCTCCCCCCCTCCCACAACTCCCCCTCTCTTCCATCCCTACTCCTCCCTGTCCCTCCCCACTACCTTCTTCCTCTACTTACTCTGTACTTTCTCCTTCCCTTCCCTCTTTTATCCTTTCCCCTTGTCCTTATCTCATACTTATTTTTTTTATCCCTCTTTCCTCTCCCCCTCCTCCTCGTCTTCATTTCTTCCTGTCCTCCCTCTCCTTCTCCTCCAACTCCTCCCTGTTCTCCTCCACACCCTCTCTTTCCTCTCTCCCTTACTCTCCTACTTCCCTCCAATATTCTCTCTTCCCCTCCTTCACTCTCCTTTTATCACTTATCTTCTCCCCTTTCTCACTACATTGTTCTTTCGGTCTTCCCATTCCCATCCCCACTTCAACCTATTATCACTCCCTCAATCTTAAAAATTTCTCTTCCCTCTCTCTCACACCCTTCCGTCACTTCCTTTCTCACCCTACCTTTTCCTTTTTCTGTCTCATACCATTCCCTTCTTCATTCCTTCCATTTCTCATCCTCTCCTCTCCTCTCTCCTCTTCCTCACCCCATCCTCACACTCCTCCCCCTCCTCCTTCTTCCTTCCCCCACAGGAAAACCCCAAACAGGCTGAATACCAAATGATGACTAAGCGGCGTGGAGGCGAAGCGAAGGAGGGAGGGAGGGAGGGAAGCGAGGAGGTAATTGGCGATGACGTCACACAGAGGAGGAGGGAGGGAAGGGAGAGGGGGAGAAGGGAGAGGGGGAGAAGGGACAGGGGAGAGGAAGAGGAGAAAATTAGAAAGGGGGAAGGGAGAACGTGGGGAAGGTAGGGCAGACCGGGAGGAGAGAATAAAAATGGTATCAATGTGACGATGGAATAGGACGAAGTAGACGGCATAAATGAGGACCGAAGTAGTACGAGAAAGATGAGTTGGAGTGGAATAGGATAAGGGGAAAGTGGATGCCGAAAACTTGCTTAAAAAAAAAGGGGATCCGTGAAACTGGAATGAGGATGTCGAAGAAGAGGGGACAGAATTAGGAGGGGTAGTGAGTGAGCTAACAGGAGGGGAGAACGAAAGAAGGGTTGTTAAATACGAGAACTAACTATAGGAAAGATAAAAACACTAAATGAAAACTGGGGGGAAACGGGGTGAAGTAAGAAGTGGAGAGAATAGCAGAAGTGTTAAAGTACGGGAGGAACATGACATGACAGGAGGGGGGTCAAGGTATAAATTAGGAGGGAAGGCGAGAGGGAAAGTAGATTAAAAGGGGGAGAGGTGGGGTGGACTGGCATAAGGGGAGACGGGAAGACAAAATATGATAAAGAGAGAGAGGAATATGACAAAAAGGGAGCATACCATAACTGAAGTAGGGAGGAAAAACGAAAAAATGAGAGAGGTATGGTGAACTATGATAAGGGGAGAGGGATAGACGAAACATGAAAAAGCGAGAGAGGAACATGACAAAAACAGAACCATAGCATAAATGAAGAGGGAAGAAAGGAAAACGAAAAAATTGGAGAAGTTGTGTGATAAACAAGAGGAAGAAGGAATGATGGACGAAAACTGTCAGCCTATAAGAACAAAACAGAGGAAAGAATGGCGTAGCTACAAATTAAAATACGAGGGGAAGGGATATGAAAAACAAGGAGAGAGATGAGGTCGACCGAAAGGGGAGAATGACAGACGGAAAATGATAAGATTACGATGAACAAGACAATAAAAAGGGGCACACGATGTAAATGACGAGGGAAGGAGACAAGGAAAGATACCAGATGAGATGGTCTGGAGGGGACAGTAATAAAATAAACGATGCTATATACGACTAAAAGAACATGGGAAGATGACAAATGACGGGGGAGGGAGCGGAATCAAAAGAGCAAAAAAAAAAGGTACAGGGCTGAGAATATGGGACAGGGTAAAGAGGGTGCAAGCTAAGGCAAGAAACAGGGTGGAAGGGTGGGCAGGGATAGCGGGGTGCAAGGTAAAGCAGGGTGTCGAGTAAGATCGTGGAAGGGGAGGTCAAGGAATGCAGGGTGCTGAAAAAGATCGTGGCCACTGTAAGGCAGGAAACCGAGTGCAAGGTCAGACAGGGTGTTGAATAAGATAGTGGCAGGAGTGACAGGGAGCAGGGTAAGGAAGGAAACAGGATGCAAGGTCAGACAGGGTGTTGAATAAGATAGTGGCAGGGAGCAGGGTAAGGAAGGAAACAGAGTGCAAGGTAAGGCAGGGTGTTGAATAAGATCGCGGCCACTATAAGGCAGGAGGCTTTGCGAGGGAAGGGGAGAAGGAAGAAATCCAACTGGGAAAGAGGGCTTTGATCGAGGGGGGGCGGCAAGAGTTCAGCGGTGCATAAAGGAGGGAGGGAACTAAAAAAAAAGTGGGACAGGGCAAAGAGTGGAATGGAAAGAATATTTACAAGGGTGGTACAAACGGATGGAATATAAAGAAACTGCGGACTCCTGGTGCAAATAGAGTAATACACGAAAACAAACATTAACAAAGCTATTCATCATTAAATACCAGCTTGTTACAACCAAGGATAAGGCTATGGTAACTTCCATCAGTATCGTACTACGTAAACAAACAATACCGTACAATACAATGCATCTGCAAATGAGAATATCTGTAAAAGGCACTGAGTAATGGGACAGGTCAAGAAGCCAGGAAATCCGTAAAAACAGTGAGTAAAGGGGCAGGAGGAGAAGGGAAGGAGAGAGATTCATTAGAGAGGTGAGACGCAAACATTAGTCACCCAACCCTTCACGGCTCACAAACGGTAATAGCCAATCCCACGTTACCCCTTCGAGGCATGAGGGAGGGAGGCGGCTCTGAGACTATAGGTTACAGCAGCAAACAGCATTCAAAGAGTATGAAACAGGCCTACACCTCTGACAGCATTACATTATCGACAAAACTGAAAAGTCAGGTCAGTTCTGAGTTATAATCCCACAGGCGTGAAGAGAATATGAAAATCAGTGGCTTTCCCTAAATTACACTTGGCACATTCTTGGTATTTTTTGGATTATATTCTGTGCATCGTCAATTTTAGCTGATACAAATGCACAATTTTAATGGTTCATAAACATGTGATATGGTTCAGAAACAAAAGAGTATACCAGACAAAGAACTTGGTGAATATAAAATGGTGACTTATTTACACACACACACAAAACCCAACCATGTACAGATAGACTACGGTACTTCGATCAGCGGCTTCACGGTCAAGTGCACAGTCATGTAACATCACAAAAAGCGGCGTCTAATACATCAACTTTACCACCACTTTTTATTGTTCTTATATTTTTTTCTACTACCAGTGGCAACAACACAAGCATACCCCTCCTCCTACACTAACACAAAGGTATCACTGTCAAATTTAAACAATCAAATAAACCCAATGACACACACACACACACACACACACACACACACACACACACACACACACACACACACACACACACACACACACACACACACACACACACACACACACACACACACACACACACACACACACACACACACACACACACACACACACACACACACACACACACACACACACACACACACACACACACACACACACACACACACACACACACACACACACACACACACACACACACACACACACACACACACACACACACACACACACACACACACACACACACACACACACACACACACACACACACACACACACACACACACACACACACACACACACACACACACACACACACACACACACACACACACACACACACACACACACACACACACACACACACACACACACACACACACACACACACACACACACACACACACACCGCTCGCTGGTGCAGTGGTAACGTTCCCGCTTGCCAACTGGTGGACGGGAGTTCGCGCCTCGCTCAGGTTGCGAAAAGTTTCACTGACGAAGTGGGTGGTTACTGTCCCTCTTGAGCAAGGAGACGGGTGTGTGCGTGTGTCAAGGTCACAGCCTTGCCCTTAGATAGGACTATAATTATGAGCTCTCAGCTCCCTTCCGGGAGGGTAAAAGCTGACCATCACGACCATCAAGTGATCCTGACCGACTCGGTGAATTACACACACACACACACACACACACACACACACACGAGATCTAAATTCAAATACATAAGCTAGTAATTAAATAAAACTAAATCCTGGAACCATATCAAGCTCCTGCCCACCTCTCCTCTACATCCCCAGTCTGTACCTCTGCCCGGCTTCATGGTCAAGTACACACTGCTGCAATGAGATGATTAGCACTTCTTCTTTGTTCTCACCACCAGGCTGAGGGATGGGAGGGGAGTCGAGACGTGGTTACAGACAATTTAAGTTCTAAAGTGCACAATATTAGGCGCCCTCCTCGACAATAACACCGCCAGGGACAGTATTCTTAATTAATTTATCGCACCCTCACAGTGTCTCATATATAACTGGGTAGGGGGTTGTAGATCTACGTAGATCAATGAAACGTGCAGGCTACACACACACACACAAACATTTACAATTCTAAAGTCTCTCCCTCTCTCGCCCCAAACAACTACCATATACTCACACGCCAGCTCACGTTCAGGGTAAAGTACACCACAAAGTACACCAGCGCAACACCATTAGTACGAACCTTAGCCAACTCTCTTTCTTGGAGGAGAAGGAGGAGGAGGAGGAGGAGGAGAAGGAGGAGGAGGAACCAGGGAGCATGTAAACAGGGTCGGCTCCATAAAAACCTTGAAGAGGACGCTTACTGAAGTCTGAAGATCCCGGGAAAGAATTCAGAAACCTTCCTTACTTTAAATTCTGTATTAAAGTGTTTATTCATAATCGAATTTTTAGCCATACAGCTACTAAACACATCACAAACAGTATTCAAGTGAAGCAATACAAAATACCGGTACACTGCTCTAATTTATTATAAACTCCTATGGGGGGCTGTTTACCCTCGAAACTGGCTAAAATCCTCTATGTATATGCCCCCAGGAGAAAACGTTTCGTTGGAACTTGGAAAGAAAAATAAGACGTAGGACAAGAACTTTACAAAGTTTACAAACAGTATTAAAAAAAAAAGAAAAAAAAAACGAAGAAAAGACGAAAGGAAAGCATAAGAAAAGATGACGCTAGAGTAAAAAAAAATTATGATAACGAGGGAAGTTTGGAAAAAAAAAAAAAAGACGTAAAGACGAGAAAAACAATGGGACTCCCCTACAGAGAACGCGCCTTTCACCCCTTCAATTTATATATTTTTTTATTATTCTTGGTATATCAGGGAAGTTAAAACCATGAAGGGGAGGCAGAAACGTGTGGAAGCAGCAGGAACGGCGAGAACGGACAACGGGTGGGTGAGTAACCAAGGAGACTGGCTTTAAACAGCACACGTGAGCCTAAAATGATCGAGTGGACGAAAATGTTATAAAGAGTGGTGGAAAACACGGAGAAAGTAAATGAGAGAAAGGGAGAGAGAGAGAGAGAGAGAGAGAGAGAGAGAGAGAGGGGGGGGGGGGGCAGGAAGGTAGAGGTGACAGAAGCCACAGTGGTTGCCAGCTTCTAAAGTCACACAATCCGGAAGTAACCACACGTTTCTGTGTGTGTGTGTGTGTGTGTGTGTGTGTGCATGAGAGAGAGAGAGAGAGAGAGAGAGAGAGAGAGAGAGTCCAAAAAGCTGACAGGGATAGAAAAGTGAAGAGAAAACGGAACAGAAAAGATAAAAGCAGGTCAGACCAAAGGAAAAGGCCAGAGCATCACAAACCACTCCCAAACCAATAAAAGGAGAAATAACAATAAAACAATAGCCGTACATAGAGATAAATGGGCTCCCTTACACAAATACCAATAAATCTAGACTGAAAGGTGAGGGAGTGAGGGGGACGAGAAAAATGGGATGAAGGGCGAGAGGTGATGGGAGGTGCTGACTGATTACTGTAGGAGAGGGGAGAAGAGGGGAGAGGGGAGACCTGGGGAGAAGGGAGAACAAGGGACGGGAGACGAAGGGAGAGATGTTAGGAGAGGGGAGAAGAGGGGAGAGGAAGAAGAGGGATGAGGTGAGAAGAGGGATGAGGAGAGAAGGGAGAAGAGATGAGGGGAGAGAGCATTAAGAAACAAATAAAGATGGCTAGAATAAGGGGAAATTATGATGGTGAAGGGGAGGGGTGGAAAGGAGGGAGAAGAGTGGAGGAAAATAAATGAAATGGGAAGGGAGGAAAAGAATAATGGACAAGAAGAAAACAGGCAAGTAAGAGGGGAGAACACGAAACAATAGATTAATAGGGGAGAAGAGGAAAGGGATAGGGAGAAAAAGAAAAAAAGGAGAGAAAAATGCACATGGGAGGGGGGGATGAGGAAGGAGGGGAGGGGTAATGTTGGAAAATGAGGAAGGAGAGGAGAGGAGATGTAACACAAGATGGATGACTGAGAGAATAGGAAGAAATAGAAAAAAAAAATAGAAAATGGAAAACAGGGAAAAGGAAAAGAGATGAGGCCGAGAGAATGGGAGAGGTGATATGAAGGAGAAACCATAAAAATGAATAGAAGAAAGAGAAGGGTGAGGAAAATTACGAAATGGGGGACATGAAGGACTGGAGAAAAAAAAAAAGAGGAGATATGAGGAAAATAATGAGGAATGCATGGGTGATATCATAACAAAAATAAAAGTGGGGAACGATACAAACTGGTGCAAGAAACGAGAAAAAGGAAGGGGAAATGTGGCTATGGAAACTGGGGAGAGGGATATATATTGAGGGAGGAAAGGAGGGGTGAGGGAGAACAGGGGTGAGGGGAGAGGGAGAACTGGGGTGAGGGGAGAGGACGGGGGTGAGAGTAGGTGGTAACGGGTCTGCTTAAGCCGGAAGGGTCAGGATGGAAGGATCAATGGCAGGTTACGTGTGGGGGGATGGAAGAGGATGGGGATGGGAATTTGGTGGAAGGCGAGGTCGAGACGAGGGTAGCACGAAAGATGGGGGTGAGGAAGAGGGGACGAGTGGGGGGGGGGATGAAAGAAGGGTTAAGAATGCGAGGGTCAAGGGGGAGAAGGAGGATCCGAATAAAAATGAATAGGGAATGTTATCGTCTCTAATGAAAATGGGAGTCTGAGGGATGTGCAAAACAGAATATTGAAAGAGAAAAGAGAAGTGAGGGGAAGGGTGTGAGTAGGTGGTAACGGGTCTGTGTTAGCCGGATGGATCTGGATCAATGGCAGGTTACGCGTGAGGGGGATGAAAGAGGATGGGGATGGGACTTTGGTGGAAGATGAGTTTAGGAGACGAGGCTTGGAAGCAGGTAAGAGGGTACGAAAAGGAAACGTGGGATGGCTGGAAAGGCAAAGGGGAAGAGAAGAATGGAAGAGGAGGCAGAAAGCGAGAGGGAGAGAAATTAAATTAGAAATGGAAGGGGGAAAGTCAACAGTAAAGTAGAGGGATGAAGTAAACAAGTCATGAACCTAAGTGAAGATATGAGGGGGCGTGGTGGGAGTAGGGAGAGAAGGTTACGGACGGCATCAGTCGGTAGGGTAAGGAAGGGAAGGAAATGGAAGGGAAAGGAAAGGATGGGATTGGACTGGATTCGACTGGATGGGATGGGAAAGGAAAGGAATGTAAGGGGATGCTGTTAAGAGATAGGAGCGGGGGGAAATGAATGAGGGAAGCCATCAGTCAATAGAGACATGCGGGAAGGGAGGGCCAGGATGCTTCAACTACAAATCTGTCCTGTGTACATAAGACCAACGCACCCTGTACCTTGATTTTTATGACAAAGGGAAGGGGAAGGGGAAAGGGAAGGGCAGGGAGGGAAGGGAGTGAAGAGAAGGTATGGGGAGGTAATGGAATGAAGGGAAGGTATGGGGAGAGAAAGGAATGAAGGGAAGGTATGGGGAGGGAAAGGAATTAAGGGAAGGTATGGGGAGGGAAGGGAGAGAAGGGAAATAAATGAAGATGAGGAAGGGAGTGAAGGTGGAAGATGGAACCAGGCAGTAGATTCACAGCGGAGGGGAGGACCAGGATGCTACAAATCTGTCTAGTGTACACACAACACCAACACACCTTGTACACTATCTTTATTTTATGGCTAGGGAGAGGGGTTGGGAAAGGAAGGCGAGAGAAATAGCGAAGGCAAGGGCAAGGGGAATATGGAAGGGACGGGATGAAATGGGAAAGTAAAGTAAAGGGAGGAAGGGAGGGGAAATGAATGATGGAATGGGAGTGAGGAGAAGGGAGGGGAAGTGAATGAAGGAGAGGAAGGGAATGAAGGTGGGGGAAGACATCAGTCAGTAGAGAGATGGGGAAGGGAAGGGTCGGGATGCTCCAACCACAAATCTGTCCAGTGTACACCTAACACCAACTTACCCTGTGTCTTGATTTTTATGGCTAGAGGTACGAGAAGGAATGGGCAGGGGGGTGGGGAAGAGTAATGGAGGAAAGTGAGAAGAAAGGATGATATGAACGACAAGAAGAATGAAAGAAGGCAATAAAGAAAGATGATGAAAGTGACTGAAAGGATGGAAGGGAGGAACAGCATTGACCAGCAAGTATGTCAAGAGGGAGAGAGGGAATGGATGGAAAAAGACTGTAGGTAAGCTACGGGAAATGAAGTAACAGAAACCTATGAAGAGATATAGAGTGAGGGGCAAGAGAAATGACGAGGTAAAAAAAAAAAAAAAAAAAAAAAAAAAAAAAAAAAAAGGAGTTACGGAAGGAAAGGTATCAGTGTGGGTGTGTGTGAAGGCTGGGGTCAGACAGGAAGGGTCAAAAGTTCACACTACAGTTATCTAGTGTCCCATGCTTGTCCTTGCCTACTCGTCACGACACCTACACGATACGGTACATACGAATCCGTTCCTGTACCCTAATGTCCTGGGATTTCACACACCTTAAAGACGTCAACCAATTTGAGTTTTAGGTACGGTGAGTTTAGGTACTGATGCTTGAACATGAAAATTTATGCCTTGCTTATATAAACATGAAACGCTAATTATTTACAAAGATGCTGACAATGTGTAGTGACAAGCAGGAAACTGAAAGGGGTCTCTTCGTAAGCAATGTATAACAAACCGTATACACAGAAATCCCCTTCAGTTCCATCACATCTTATTCACATCCTATGAATTTTCTCGCCGGTAGTTAGAGTATTTAAAGCCTAGAAAACACCCGAGAGTACCATGACTTTTAAGCTTACAAACCCGATGATGCATTATTTATTCAATTCTTGCTATCCCCAAACGATTTTATTCACCTCTGGATAGACTATGACTTGGAGGGGATGATATACAGTAGCCTTCAATAACCCCTTCACTGCAACATGTCTCCCCTGATCTTAATAAAATCTAGTGACAACAACAATAAAACGAAAAGCGCGTCACCGCATTTAAAGAGGGTCAACATTTTATTCTCAACACCGCTTTTATTCAAGTAGGAGAGACCTGGCAGGTAAGAGGTTAAGCCCTACATCCACAGTAGGTTAAAGGTCAACAATTACTTACCGGTAAATGGTGAAATTGAACTCTCCATGACATTAAAGTCCCCCACACTAACTCTTTCAATATCAAGACAAACGTTATTTTTGAAACACATATTCAACTTGAGAGAGACCATTGCCATACCCTTTTTACACAAACCTGGCCTGAAACCGCCATCTTTCCAACTTCAATACTGAGTTGTCACAAGATACTGACCCTGGAATTTTTAGCTGTTCACGAAAAAGCGCAATGGAAAGGATGTGGAGCCAGAGTATCGTCTAAGTCTGTCACTGAGCTACATGAAATAAGCTGCAAATGGAAAAAAATAATCAAAGCCGTTGATATAAAACAGACTATGGCAAAGAGGTTAAGGTTTATATCCACAGTGGGCTAAAGGTCAATCATTACTTCTCAAGCGGTGGAACTAAACTCTCCGTGACATTCCAGTCCAGTAGTTTCAACCACGTGCAAGAATGTCCCTCCCAGGTGAGGGTGCAATTGGGAGGCAAAGGTTACGTTGTCAGGAGAGGGGTGTAAAAAATAAACGGGAGTCTACGTGAAAAAGTTAGACGGAAACCAGGGGAGGGGGATAGGGTGAGGGGAGTGGCAGGGGAGGGGGTGAATGGTGGGAGGAGGAGGAGGTGAATGATGAGGGCGGGATGAAGTGAAAGAGAGGGGGGGGGGTACGGGGTGACCGGGAGAGTGAGAAGGTGAATGAAAATGAGAAGGAAGCCAGAGAATGAAGGGGAAGAACCCAAGAATGAAAGCGTGGAGAATGCCAGGAATGAATATCAGAGGAAGGCAAACGAAAAAATAAAAAAAGGAGGGGGGTGGGAGACAACTAGGAACTGTGTGTGGAAAAGCATCTAAGAATGAGACTGAGGGGAAGAGCCCGCGAGGGGAGAAAGGGGAGAGAAGGAAGAGTCAGGAAATTGAAACCACAACCACGTCCCACTGACAACCTTGTATATTTAGCACGACACACACACACACACAGGAAGTGCAATTTGTAATACTAGTAAAACACACACGCGCACACACACACACACACACACACACACACACACACACACACACACACACACAGGCGTCGTCTACCTTCATGTTTATGGGGGGATCGGAATGTTCACACGGAAATGCAGTTCATATACCATGGCTGGCAGGAAGCGACATAGGGAGTGGATTGACGAGGGTGGGGAGGAGGGAAAGAAGGTCGGAGGAAAGGAGGAAACGGAGAAAATTGCAAGAAATGAGAAGAGAGGAAAAGTTAGAAGGGAAGTAAGGTGCAATGGGAGGACAGAGGGAAGAGGGAAGGAGCGGGAGGGCTGAGGGAAGATAAGAAAAGGAAGGAAACAGAGGAGAAGGAGATAAGAGGGAGGAGAGGAAACAAGGAAATGAAGCAGGGAAAGGGAGAGGGAACGATGAGAGGGCCAGGAGGAATGGCAGATGGGAGAAAATGGGAAAAAAATTAGAAGAAACGAGTAAACATACAAATAAATGCTTACCGTAATAAGTAAGTCCTCACTTTATAGAACTTTCACAAATTAATCAGTCAGTCCTACTTCAAAGGACAAGAATATCAAATACGTGATTCCTCTACCAAGCCATCACTACATTTCACACCAACAAAAGAATATATTAAACGAAACTTGTACACACACACACACACACACACAAAGCTCATTTCACTCAAACGACAAAGTATTAACACGTATATCAATCGACGCAGCTAAAACTCAAACACCCTCTTCCGTTCTAACAAAAAAATATATATATATATAAACCAAACAAAACACCAAACAAGTCAAACACCACCATCCTGTCGAAATCCCCCCAAAATTTAATATCAAACGAAAAATCCGCCTCATCAACCCCAATTAACTCTACGCTTCAAGAGAGAATCAAAAATATCGAGCAGCTGTTTCCCCTCCCACCAAACTTTTTAACAACGCAGGAACTATTTAAACTACGACAGGGGAACGAGGGTGGAAAGCGGGGGCGGACATTGAGGGGATTAGGAATGTGCGGAAAAAGAAGAATGGGGGAAAAAAGAATGGGGTAACGATGGGGTAAAGGGAGGAGCAAAGAATGGGGAGAAAGAATAGCTGGAAAGAGGGGAAGAACGCTGATGGGATGAGGAACGGGCCAAAAATGGGAAGAAAAATGTTTGGAAATAGAAAGGGGGGGGGGATTACGATGGGGTTTGAAGAGGGAGAAAAATGGGGGTGAGGGGAGAGGTGAGGAATGGAGGGGAAAAAGAAAAAGGAGGTACGAGAGGGGAAGGGTGGGAAGGATGGGAGAAAGCAGGGTGAAGGGATGAAACAACTAAATGGGAGATAGAAATGGGGGTAAGGGATGAGGAGGAAGGTGGTCAGGGAAGGGTGAGGGAGAAAGGGAGGAGGGGAAAGGGGTGGAGTAAGGGAGAGAAGGGAGGAGGAGAAAGGGGTGGAGTGAGGGAGAGAAGGGAGGATGCATGAGGGGACAGAGAATGGGTATGGTGAAGAGGAGGGGAATGGATACTTAGGAGAAAGAGGAATGAACGGAAATGCTGAGGGAGGAGAGGAAGTAAGAGGAAAAGCAATGACGGAGCATGGGAATGAGTGAGAGCAAAGGAAGGGAGGTATGCGCCGGGGGAGGGTGGGAGAGGGTGAGTAAGAGCTGAGGGGACACGGTAAGAACACTGAGGGCAAGGGGGGGAAGGCAGCTACGGTCGGAACCCGCCATAACACGAAAGGAAGAAACCAGGAGAGACAATAACAGAGAATGGAAAGTAGGTATCACGAAGCAAAACTGCAAAAGGTAATGATGTATGCTGAATTTTAAAACTGGGATACCTGATTTGGATGGTGGTGGTGGTGAATAACTGAAGCTGGGAAATGGGAAAAAAATGAAGCCAGCATGCAGCAAATTATGTACGCACCATTAGAAATACTAGGAGCAGGGGTTAGGGAGGTAATGGTGATAATGATGATGATGAGGAGGAGGAGGAGGAGGAAGCCGGGGAGAGACCATGTGTGTGTATGTGGAGGGGCAGATGAGGAACGAGATTAATAAAGATAACGGCCAGAGACCTCACTCCAACTACCGTGGTTTTGCTTGTTCACTGCATTCCTTAACCCTTTCAAATACAATACTCCTTTATATTCTAGTCAACTTCTAAACGATTTTACTCAGAACTTTAATAACAAGGGATTAAAAATAACTCCCATCAATATTTTTACTGCAATGGTGATTTTTCTCTTATTCTTGCTACAACCAGCCAAATTTATTCAGTCTAAAAAGGATCTCTAATATACAGGGAATTATAGCACTGAAATACTCCAGTCCCATCTGACCTCATGTAAAAGTCTTCATAATTTGTGAGATTCTAACGGCAACTGCAGTTATATATATTTAAAAGTACAGAGGCATCACTAAATCATT
>NC_137020.1:31148962-31218962 GCF_032717465.1 Coenobita brevimanus
CAAGGCTATAACATTTTCTGAATAAAGATCCTTCCGTTTATAATATGGCAAAATAGACTGGCGAGAACTGAAATAAAATACAGCGTCGTCGTACCGAAGGGGTTAGTTATTGAATTCAGGCTTTTCAAGATCAACACCGATATACTGAAAATACTGATACGGAACTATACTATACTGGTTTTATACTCTAACATGGCCTAAAATTGCCATCTATCCCTCTTCAGTTGTATTAATAGATTTTTATAATTTTTTAATGAAAGGAAGAAGGAACCAAAGGCTAGAACAAAAAAGAAATGTTATTATAAGAATTTAGAGCCACAGCTTCGTCTTTTTCTGCCAACGAGCTACGTGACGTTAAAAAAGGATGAAACTCTGGGCCAAGTTAAAGTAAAAGTGTACAATATGTAAGTGAATATGCGATAAAATTAACTGGTAACTAAATTCAGAAACACAACATAAACGGACCTCCATATCTGCAGAACCAGGAAGCAGAACTTATTTTATGGTGTGGGTGGAGTGAGGTAAGAGGGAAGGGACTGACAAAAAAGGCAATAAACGAGGGTAGTGTGCAAACCGGATTATGCACGCTGTAAGTACTTCACAGACACACACACAGATCAGCTGTCTTAAAGTGCTAATGTAAGGCGATAGGCTGGGTGAAACTGGTGCAGCATCCCTAGCACATTAGATCATACTCGTATTTAAAACTAAGCGCAGCTCTCGTGGCAGCTTCTCCCACTTGTTTTCCTTATTATTTGTTTTTAAATCTTGCCCACCTCATTTACAAGACAAGGAAGTACATATATGGAAATTATAATATACCGGTAGCTCAATTTGGTATAAGATCTCAGTTATTAAATAATTTTGATAAGCACGACATCTCAGTGTTGACACGATTTTCAATATACCTTCCATCACCACAACTTACTTCCTACTAATACACGGGGTCCAAAAACGAACAGGAAAGAAAATAAATAACTACAAACAGCATCAATGAAATGGGACATACAGTCTCAAAAAATTTAACTGGTATATATTTACCTGTTTACTTAAGAAAACTACGGTATAGTAATAATAACAATAATAATAATAATAATAACAACAATAATAATAGTAACAATAACAATAATAATAATAATAATAATAATAATATCTGGCAAACACATATTACGTAAAGAAACCACTCTCCTGCAGCAAGCAAACAAAAATACGGCTTTCGGTACCATGTTAAACAAATGCCTTCCTCATATTTTGGGCAAAAGGGAATAGGTTAGTATTGGAAGACTTAGAGCAGCAGAGGGAAGTGTATGAGGGGCGGTAAGCAGCTTCCTTTAAACCAGCGAGAATGTTTGAGGCTGAAAATATCCTACTTCCCGCATTCCTTCCTGCACCCTCCTCTTCCTTCCGACATCACACATACTTCCTTCCCCGTCCCCCCACCTCTCTCTCTCTCTCTCTTTCAGCCAATCATAGCTTCCTTCTCTAGTTCTTTTATTAACACTCACTTTCTAAACACATCATCACGCCTTCCTTTCACTTCTTTCAATTTCCTTCCTTCCCATTTCTTGCTCTTCCGCCAACCTCTGCCATATTTCTTCCACGCCATACCTTCTTCCTTTCTGG
This sequence comes from Coenobita brevimanus, assembly GCF_032717465.1. Lineage (NCBI taxonomy): Eukaryota > Metazoa > Arthropoda > Malacostraca > Decapoda > Coenobitidae > Coenobita > Coenobita brevimanus. The sequence continues at coordinate 31,150,586 of NC_137020.1, forward strand.
TCTTCGTCTTTCTTAGCTTAACATTTATTTACGTTTTTTTTTTTTATCGTTATCAATTATAATTATCCAAAAATAATTTTCCTCTCCTATTACATCACAGCCTACGTAATATCGTCAAATATCTTGACTTCACACTTCCCCTATCTACCTCCCTCTCTTCTCTCCACCCTCCTCCTCCGTCTCTCTCCCCACCACTTACTTTCACCTCTCTTCCAGTTTCCCCCCCCCTCTCCCACCATTTCACTTTCACCTCTCCTCCAGCCATCCCTCCTTCCTCTTCTTCCACCATTTTCACCTCTCCTCCAGCCATCCCTCCTTCCTCTTCTTCCACCATTTTCACCTCTCCTCCAGCCCCTCCTTCTTAACCTCTCCCATTCTTCCCTCTTTCCTTTCTTATCCCCATCTCGCTCCTCCTCACCCACCCCATCACACTGCTCCTCACCCATCCCATCTCACGTCTTCACCCCCTGCCCTCCCTCTCCCCTCCTCTATCCCTTCCTCTCCTCTCCTCCATCCCTTCCTCTCCTCTCATCCATCTACCCACCTTCCTCTCCTCGACACCAAATCCTCTCGCTCGCCACACCCAACCTTCTCTCTCCTTCTCACATCCCTCCCTCTTTCCTCCTCTCTCCTCTCCTCACCAATCCTCTTATCTCTCTTCCCAATCCATTCCCCATATCTCTCCTCCCGACTCCCCCAGACCACACAATCCACCAAGTATTTAGCTGTGTGTATGTGTGTGTGTGTGTGTGTGTGTGTGTGTGTGTGTGTGTGTGTGTGTGTGTGTGTGTGTGTGTGTGTGTGTGTGTGTGTGTGTGTGTGTGTGTGTGTGTGTGTGTGTGTGTGTGTGTGTGTGTGTGTGTGTGTGTGTGTGTGTGTGTGTGTGTGTGTGTGTGTGTGTGTGTTTGCATCCTAGCCTTATGACTCAACTTTTATGTCATTTCCTGCTGGTGTGCCTGCTGCCTGGCTGTATCTCGGGGTTCCCTTCCCGTCCCACTCTGTCGCACAAAGGATTCACGAGCATGACTACACCCGCACTGGCAGGTCACGAATGGTTAAGTAAGGAGCAAGAAAATACCGGTAAAAACAATAGCGTACACTCAATAAAATAGTATACAGTATATATAAAAAAAAAAGTTGATGCATAATACTTAAAATATTGAAAAGGCGACCAATAAATAAACTGCTAAAGACTATAACACGAGCTCAGTTTATCAATTGGTGACAGAAAATCAGTAATATATAAAAACAGTCAAAAAATATTAAGCAACCAGTGGACAAAGGGTTATATTAAGGTTGAAGTATGGTCGCTGTTACAAAGCACATAATATAAACAATGTAACTAAAGGTCATAATACACAAACAAGAAATAAATATAACCAGTAGCATACACAACAACAAAGGTAATATAAACAGCAAACTGAATCATTATTTCAAAAGACAAAGGATCCACGTCACACTACCCTCTTTAAGCTGATGCCCTACCTACTTCTTTTATTTTTTAATGCAGGGAAGAAGGAACCAAAGGCCTGTCTGTTATAAAGAGTACACAGATCCACCCAAGCTCCAGGATCCATTGCTCCAACGTCATATTCTTCGCGCCAATCCTATCAGTGTCAATCTGGCATGCAAATAGAGTGGATGCAGGGCGTGTCTTTTTGTACAGGGGCATGCTTTGAGGCTGATGGTAAGGTTGCAATGTAGGCAGCTCTCTCTCCTCTCTCTCTTACATCCGATACACTAGGGATTGTTTAAAAAATCCAGTACTACGAATGATACAGATGTAGAAAAATATAAAAACGAGAGAGAGAGAGAGAGAGAGAAAGAGGTACAATGAACATCTCCGGCATACACACAACAACCCTCTTCCTACTTACATAAACTAACCCCCAAACCCTAACCCCAATTACACCAAACTTCCCTACACTTATCAAACGCCAAATGACACCAATTATGACACCTGTTACCAAAGTTCCTCAATTGATTTACCTGTGCCGGAAGACCGAAATTAAGGGCGGAATTCAAGTACCGCTAGGAAACTTACTAACACCTCTACTTTACCGATTTATTTCTGACTCTGCTCCGTTATCATATTCTCGTGTGCTGTTCGTGCAATCCATGTCGATAATGAAAAGACATGAGAAGCAAACCAGGGGATGTTAATGGCTAGTCTGGAAAATAAATCGTTAACGAAGAGGTGTTAGAAAGTCTCCTTACCCGACGAGAACGCGCGCGCGCACACACACAAAATACCAGCACCGTACCTAATATGAACTTGGAATGGCGCTGCTAGATCAATATTAAGCCCTTCAATCCGATGACTTATTTTATTTGGCAACATTCTACATAAAAATAAAAATACGGTAATAATAATAATAATAATAATAATAATAATAATAATAACAATAATAACAACAGTAATAGTAATAATAATAATATTATTAATAATAATAATACGTCTCTGGGGTGAAGGGGCTAACCTGGTAAATATGGTGACATTTTAATCAAGCTACGTGAAAACAGGTGTAAAAGGACAAAAATCTAGGCCAGATAAAGATAAAAGACGTAATGGATATCAGTTCTAGGTCTTGAAGGATGATATTGAGGGCGATGGTATTGTCTTCCCGTTAATGTGGCTTCCATCACAACCACCCACTACCGTAACCAATAACTCTGTGTGTGTGTGTGTGTGTGTGTGTGTGTGTGTGTGTGTGTGTGTGTGTGTGTGTGTGTGTGTGTGTGTGTGTGTGTGTGTGTGTGTGTGTGTGTGTGTGTGTGTGTGTGTGTGTGTGTGTGTGTGTGTGTGTGTGGTTTTTTCTACCGCCGTGTAAACATAGCGGTCCTGAGGCTGCTAGGATGGCCCATGTGCGTTTTACATGTACGTTAACTGACCAATAGGCTAACGTCCGTTGTTCTTAACTGGTACGTAGCTGTTTATTAATCTGAGTTATTTTGCTTCGTCTTCCCATTAACTTTGGTCTGTGAAAAGGCGGGAGAACTGACGCAGGTGTAAGAAATGGCTGAAAATAGGGAACAGTAGGTAGGTATCAAAGGCGAAGGAGGAATAAAGGGATGTGCGAGCAATATGGAGCAGTATCTAGGTGCGTTTCTATATAAGCCACGGGATATTCAGATGGTAAGGGAGCACTGTGAATGGTGAAGAGGGAACACGAAATGGTGATGAGGGCCTAATGTGATGATGCTGGGGAACAATGAGGAAGTGTGTGCATAATCTGACGCCTGAAGAACATATGGTGCAGTGAGATTATGATGGCAGCGGTAAGGGAGCATCGTATGAAAGTATGAGACAAGAGGGAGCAATGGTGAGGCAGGATTACATAACGGTCAAACATCCACATCCCCACGACCTCTCCTGCCTCTCACCCCTCCCCTTGTCTCCTACCTCACCCCTCCCTTCCATCAAACCTCCCCCTGGCTCCTACCTCACCCCCCTCCCCACGTTTAAAATAACCACATAATCTTTTTAATAAACGCCACTACGACCATATTTCTCACTGGTTTTTGCAATGACGCTCAGGGAAAGTTTTGGATATAGTGATTCAATACAGCATTTATTAACTCCTGCAATATGAGATCTTTTCCTAAATTAAGCAAATCAAAAAAACGGCAAGCATTTAAAAAAAAAAAAAGTTATCGTAGTGCAGCAAGTACCGATAATATGCTGTTCGGCAGGAAGACAGAAGGCGTTGGACTGAAGGGCAAGGAAAGTGAGGGAAGAGACAGTTCTGTGTAGGGGTATGGCATAATTTAACTGTGTGTGTGTGTGTGTGTGTGTGTGTGTGTGTGTGTGTGTGTGTGTGTGTGTGTGTGTGTGACTCACGACGGGACCTTCGCCCTCTTCCTACTTTCATGCATCAACTGTCTTAGGGTAACTTTTTTTCCCTCCATTTTCTCCATCTACACACACACACACACACACACACACACACACACACACACACACACACACACACACACACACACACACACACACATATTTACAAGCTATAACAGTCCAAATCATTAAAATAAATAAATAAATACAGGTAACGCTAAACACCACGACTATATTACCTCACGAAGTGCTGAGACCCAAGTCTAGGTTACAGGAGTCTAAATTATTTCAGAAATTATAGGTAGGTGACCGGCCTATGCCCCTGACGGGAATACATAACTAAAACACCTCCAGCTGCTTCTTAGGTATTCAAACTTGGTGCCTCTGAACACTAGGCGTCTTTTCACTATCCGAATGCAGGCCTTTTTACTTTCCGAACACATGCTTATCTGAACGTACACCTGGTGGACCGCAAGGTGAAGCTGCCCTCTTCCTGCCATTCCTCATCCTCCTTTCGGGGAATAGGGAAGAGGCTGAGGGACGTTTGAACTGGGCAAGTCCACCGCCCAGTTGTGTCGGTGCCACCACGTGAAGGCGAAGAAACGCAGCCTTACTTAATGAATTGGTGGATATTTTCTTACACCCTCGTTACGCCAGTTCTCGTCAGTGTATCCAGGGAGTCATTGTGCTGAAGAGGTCAGGTACAGGCCAAAGATGAGGTAGATTCAATACTCAATGTTACGAGTACTTCAAGTGTGGGTCAGTAAAAAAAAAAAAAAAAAAAAAAAAAAAAAAAGCTATCGGTGCACCACACTAACCCAGAAAGGTGTGTTCAAAAGGTTAACATCAATACCGCTCAATAGTACATCAATACCCCCCACCCTCCCTCTTTCTCTCTCTCTCTGGACACACACACACACACACACACACAAAACCAGTACTATACCAAGGTCAAGGTCATTTACTCCTCACGACCCCTAACTTTCACCTGCCACTACTACCACTAACACTACTGCGAAAAAAATCTCCATATTATCACATTACATTTTCTGACAATATTAATCAAGTTTTTTGCTTATTACTATGCCACTAATTACTGTAACATTATATATAAAAAAAATCAGAAACCAATGCGAAAATTTAAATAACCGTCTGAAATCAAGCTAATACAAAAATATCTGACGAACATTTTTATAACAGGTGTACAAAATTGAAAAGACAGTGGCAGGTAAATTAAAAGAATATTGTAAGACTGCACATTCTCTCTCTCTCTCTCTCTGTAACACAAGACAATGCTTACTCATATTTCCCCCCTCCCGTTTTTTTTCTTTTTCTTTTATCCTGCGGTAGGAGAGGGACTGGAGGTTGAGAGAGCGTGACCTGGCTCGAGTCGTGAGTCAGGGAAGCAAGGAAGGAAGGCACGAAAATGAAGGAAGAAAGGTAAGCACGAAAAGAAAGGACGGATGGAAGGCACGAAAAGAAAGGATGGAAGGAAGGCAAAAAAAAAGAAAGGATGGAAGGCACGAAAAGAAAGGAAGGAAGGAAGGCACGAAAAGAAAGGAAGGAAGGCACGAAAAGAAAGGAAGGAAGGCACGAAAAGAAAGCATGGAAGGCACGAAAAGAAAGGAAGGAAAGAAGGCACGAACGCAAAGGAAGGAAGGAAAGCACGAAAGCGAAGGAAGGAAGGATGGAAGGCATGAAGTTCATAATTATTTCCTTTTCCTCTAATGGGGGAAAGACGAAAAGAGCTACGCAAAGAGAAAGGAAGAGGGAGGAAGAAAGGGAAAAGACAGTCAAGATATACAAGACAAAAGATAGAGAAGAAATGAGACAAGGTGACATTAATCATACTCTCTTCCTCCGTATATATTATTATTATTATTATTATCGCTTACAGGTTTTATTATTATTATTACCGAAATATCAATTATTATTAATTATACTGGCTGGGAGGTGGAAAGAGATTTAAGAGACAGGATAGAAGAAAGATATGAAAAACATTGAACCCAGGCAACTGAGCATTTCTTTCACACACACGTGTGTGTGTGTGTGTGTATATATATAAAGACAGAGAGATAGATAGACAGACAGATACATACATACATACATACAGATAGATAGATGTAGATAGATAGATAGATAGATATATTGTATGACGTGGGCGAGGGAGGGAAGGAAAGAAGGTAAGGTCTCTCTCTTTCTCATGAGGTGGGCGAAGGTGAGAGAGGGTATGGTGACCTCGCAAGGGCCGATGAGTCAGGGCAGGTGGGCAGGCTACCCCTTATAAGGTGGCGGCTGGGCAAGACCCTACCACCTGGCTTGGCAGAGAGAGAGAATGAAGGAGACGAAGGAGGAAAGGAGACAGGGAGAGGAGATGGAGAGAGGAGTGGGAGAGTGCAAGACAGTGAGGAGGGAGAGGTGAGAAGAGATGGGAGACTGAATGGGAAATGAAAGAAGAGAATGAAGGAGGAAAGGAAGGAAGCAAAGAAAGAGACAGCGAGAGGAAAAGAGGAGTGGAAGGGGGAAAGAGAAGAAGATGGGAGATGAGAGAAGAGCAAAGGGAAAAGAAGCGAGAAAAGAAGGAGGGGGAGACAGTGCGATGGAAAGTGGCGGAGGGAAAGATGGGAAATGAAGAAGAGGGAATAGAGGCGAGGACGAGAGGGAGAGGAAAACAGGAGAGGAAGTGCCTATGAGGGAAAGAGGAGTGGGGAGACGAGACAAAAGGGGAAATGAAAGGAGATATGGGAAAGCAAGTGAAAAGGGAGGCGAGGAGGAGCCTGGGAGAGGAAACGGAAAGAGGTCTAGAACAGGGAGAGGAGAAGAGGGAAGAAGATAGATGAGAATGGAGAGATGACGGAGATGAAAGGAAAAGGAAAAGCATGACGAGCGAAAGAAGTAAGAAAAGAACAGGAACACGATAAAATAATTATAAACAAAACATGGGGCAGGGAACAAGAAAATCAAAATATACCAAGAATAACCAGAAACGGGAAAATGATAACATGGTGACTAAACACAATGAAAATGCTCCCAAAACTGTGGAAAATCGAAAAGCGAAAAACTATAAGAAAAAAAAAGACGCGAAGCCAAGGAGAAAAAGGGAGAAAGCTTTAACATTCAGAAAAAGGGAAATCTGTAGGGCATTAGCAAAGGGTGTGGAGGAACAGAGGAGGAGGAGGAGAGAGAGGAAGAGAAGGAAGAGGAAGAGAAAGAGGAGGAACAGGCAGAGGAATAGTGGGTAAAGAGGAGGAAAAAGATGGGCAGGAAATGAGGAAGAGAAACCAGGGGAAGAGAGAAGAAATCTGATGATAGGACGAGGAGTGGAGGACGACAAGTAGGAGGGGAGGAAGAGGAGAAAAGAGCACAAGGCAAAGCAAGAAAAATAGATCAATAAAAAAGAGAGCACGGAAGCAAAAATGAACACAGTAAGAGGACGACAGGAGGGGATAAAAGCAAACCCAATAAAACACGAAGGCACATGAAAAAAAAAGCCAATATAAAAAAACAGGATATAAAAAATGGAAAAATACACAGCAAAACTCAATTAAGAAAACAGCAGGTAATAAAAAATGAAAGCACAGGGGAAGAGAGAGAGAGAGAGAGAGAGAGAGAGAGAGAGAGAGAGAGAGAGAGAGAGAGAGAGAGAGGAAAAAAACACCAGTCACAATCATGGTCACAACACAAATACTGTCAACACAAACCATACACACATCAAAACAAAATAATATATTGAAAAGCAAGGCATAACTCCCCTTCTCACAAACCATCAGGAACAGGTAACACAGAACACATTAAACAAAAATCACAAATTCTCTCTCCCTCTCTCATTAGTTAAAAGGGTCAAACAACCTTGAGACGCCAGCTCCTCTCTCTCCTTAATAGGCTGTGATGTTGTCCAAGCACCTCACCCTTGAAAAAAAAAGGGGGGGGGGTAGACATGTTAATCCAGGCATCATTTGCATAGGATTAGTCTTTCTACCTGCCTATCTGTCTACCTAACTACGGGGCATCATCTGTTTATCAATCAATCTATTCATCTACCTGCCTACATACTTACTATGCATCATCTACAATACGGTACAATCAATCTACCTGTCTACCTGCCTACCCACCTACTGAACATCACCTGCATATCAATCTACCTGCCTACCCACCTACTGAACATCACCTGCATATCAATCTACCTATCTACCTGCCTACCCACCGACTGAACATCACCTGCATATCAATCTACCTATCTACCTGCCTACCCACCTACTGAACATCACCTGCATATCAATCTACCTATCTACCTGTCACCTATTTGTTGTCTAACGCAGCATCCTGTAAGGTGTAGCCTTGACAAACTGACTCAAGAGGTTCTGGTCTTTACTCATTAACAACCCCTCTTTCTACGTCACCCCCTTATATACTCCCGAACCTTAAGACTACCCTATCCCCAACTCACACTCCTTTTCTCTCGTTTATCTCTCCACCTCATCCCTCTATTTCATTCTCGGTTCCCCCTTCACCTCCTTCACATACTCTCCTTTTCAGTCTTCTATCATCATCGTCCCCCTCCCCCCCACCTCACTCACACACACTCTCCTAGTCAGTCTCATTCTCCATTCTTACATGACCAAATTTATCACTGCTAATGGAACCTTAATGGAGCTCTTTGAATATTTTTTTTTTTTAAAGCTTATTCTTGCTCCTTCCAGACGGCTATGTTTAACCTGGGAAAGATCTCAATCGAAGCCACTTAGTTTAGGAGGAAGAGAGAGAGAGAGAGAGAGGAGAAATATTACAAGCACCCCCGGAGGCACAAACTCTATCAAAGTTGAGCGACTGGCACAATACCGTCAAGTAAAGAAACAGACAATCTAAAAGCACCCTCCCCCACCATGAGCCACCCCCAACCTCGCCGCGGGTAGGGATGAAATCAGCGGCTCATTATAAACACGTCATCGCCCACACAAACCACTCATATTTGGGTAACGAGTGTATGACAAAAATCCGGCCAAAAAAGAGGAGAGAGAAAAAAAAGGGGAGGGGGGCTACCATCACCTGTCAATTTCCCACTCCCAGCCCATCCCATCTGACAGCAAACTAGGAAGGGGTAATGATGATGGTAATGAAGGCAATAATGATAAAATATTCTGCTGATCAACGCTACGACATTCCTGATCACCTATTTCTCTTCTCTATTTTCCAAACCCCGTCCACCCCATCTAAGAATAAACTGGAATAGGAAGGAATAATAATGAACCGATGTTGATAATTTCTGCTAATCTCCGCTACTTTTTAATAGCCAATTTCCTCCACCAATTTCCGGCCTCCACCCATCTAATCTGACGGGAAACTGGGATGGACCTGAATACTGATGATGGTGACAACTGTGGTAATAATGACCGTGATGATGAGTTTAATGATTGTGATTCCCGTGAAAAGTGACCGCAGCACATTACACCCACAGAATAGTACTGAATAACTTGTCTGCTCTAAACTAACATATACTCCTAATCCCTTTCAGTTCAGCTGATGGCCAAGCGCTGTTAAACTGAAGGGCTGATCTGTCTAATAACCAAGGAGACTCATTCCTATTTGACAAAGGTTAATCGAATTTCATGTATCCACGATTCTTTATTCCTTTTGGGAGTGATCCAGTTTCCACAGATAAAAATCAATCTACTATTTTTGGGAACCCTTGGCTTCATGCAACGTACAGCTGATTTCTCCCCCCCCCCCCTTGTAGTATGTGAGCTGGCGTACTGTTATGGGAAGCAAAAAAGTTGATGTTTGCGTCCCGCCCAGATAAGAAAAAGTGCTGTTATCTGGGCATAAGTGATGGACGATGATAAGCATAACTGATAACTCTTAACAACATAAAGCAGTAAATATAAGTGATAATTCCCATCACCATTACCTTTCATAAAAGCGACACGTAGGGCTATTTCAAGATGCGGAGGAGTAGGAGGAGGAGGATAGGCGATAATGCTAAAATAAATCAAAGAAAGAAAAATGGGGGGGAAAAGAAAAAAGAAAGAAAGAAGAAAGGAAGAAAAACAATACCGTGTGAGGATCTTGTAATAAACGCCCACCATCTATTACCTTTCTTAGGAGTGGCAGGCAAGAAGTATTGGATCCCCCCACTCTGCCTAACGTTCGGGGGCAGGGTGTTGGCTTTGGGCGTGGGCTGAGGCTCCTGCAGAGACCTCACTGGGCTTTTGGGCGTGGGCGGGGAAGACCTGTTCTGGCCTGGGGGTGATGTCAGGCACCGGGTTCGCGTTCTGGGTGAAGAGGTGGGCGTAGCTGATGTGGGTGTGGACGAGCTGCTGACTGACGTGGTTTGGGGCGGGGACAAATTGACAGGCGTTGTTTTGGCCGTGCAAGAGTTGAAAAGCTTAAATCTGGCCGCACCCTTCGTGTTTTCAGGCTTAATCTTGGGCGTACCTCTGGGCGTGGACGAGTTGGCAGGCTTAATCTTGGGTGTGCTTTTAGGGGTAGTTTTGGGCGTACCTGTGGGGGTGGGCGAGTTCACGGGCGTACCTTTGGGCGTGGGTATAGCTGATCGGGGAAGTGTGGGCGAGGGGTGGGTCTTGAGAGTGGGTATGACCATGGGCTGCAGCAAGTGGGGGTCCTTGTAGCACTCCTTTAGGGACGAGGAACCCCCCTTGTTCTTGTGTTTCTTGTCACCTTTCTTGCCCTCCTTGCCCCCTGAATTGCCCATTTTTATATCCTTGTTACTCAAAGATTTTTATAAGTTTCTGGAGACCCGGAGTAGTTACAAGCACTTTCCCTTAATCATTTAACGGTGACTTTGAAGCTTTTTTTTTTTTTTTTAAGCTTATAGGAGGTTATTCAGTTTGGGATATTAAAAAGTCTCTGAATCTCTTAGCTGTGACTTACTTAACCCCATAATTATGATGACTAGCCATCCCCAGACAATGTTAATCAGCTTGAGGAAACACCCTGTAGTGAAGGGCTTTGATAACTCTCACTTTTACCCTATTTTGGTGCAGATTTTCGTCCTCTTACAGCTTATTTCCCACAGCTAAGTGGCAAAAACTGACAATACTAAATCTCTTCATTGTTTCCACAGCACTTCTTCATAACAAGTAACATATTTCTGTGTTAATATATTACCGTAACTTTGCATTCAAGAGATGTCAGCTTTAGGCCAAGCTGCAGTAAAATGAGTATAGCAATATAAGTCTGTTACCATCAGACAAGGTTTCGCTCAATTCAGTCGTCTTGTATATACCGAATGGGTTAAAAACAATTCACACTAACCCCTTCAATATAAAGACGACTCTTGCAGCTTAGATTTCCTATCACTAGATGACCTCGCCTAGCTCAGAGATGACCTCTCGTGGTGGCGGGGTTAAGGCTGCCAAACCCACACAGATCCTACACTATTACTACCCCGTCAAGGCCCGAAGGTCGGTTTGTTTTTCTTTGTACACAAGTGAAAACCGGGTTCTTAATGTTCAATAATGATATAGTTTATTTCTGTGTTCATGAATAATACAATGTTTATCTGTATGGGCGCAGATGGAAGCCAATGTGTTTATTTCGTTCATTAATTAGATTGCTTACTTCTGTGCACTGCGATACAATAATTCAGAAGCACTGAGCACAGCTGCAAAGAGCACTTGAAATTTTCCAAGACCAGATTCAGAGTGCTCCAAACATGCAACATCACCGCACACGCTAGTGCTTTCGTTTGTCTTGCCTTGCTTTTCCTACTGCCTCAAACTCTTCCTGTATCGCCTCACACGTCCCCCAGTGCTCTGCCTGCCTTCATTCAGCTTTCTAGTGTTCTCCGCGCATTTATAATCACTTTTCACGGCCCTCGGTGCTTTTGTTTGCATTCCAAAACTATATCACAAGGTTAGGAGTGCTTCTTCTTCCTCCCCCTTTCCCAGTCCTCTCTCACATAACCACCTCACACATCAACAGTGCTTTTCTCACCTTACGTCGGTATTCCTATTGCTCCAAAGGCATCCAAAATGATCTCACATAATCGCCAGTGCTTTTGTTTGCCCTTTTCATGTCGTGGCTATTATTCGGGGGTGATTATGGTGTCTGGCAATAGACTGATAGATAGACTTTTGCTTGCTTCCCTTTCCTCGTGCTCTCTTCAAAAATCACGTAACCCTAATGCTTTTCTGCCTTCCAACGACCACAATTTCTCTCTCAGTGCTTTTGTTTGCTTTCTTTTTTTTTTCAACACGTTATTATTCTGCTGTCTGTTGCCCGTTACGACGCAGCGACGTGTCTTGCGGGACTGCGGGATGGTTTGAGAGCAGGCCACCACGCCGTCCACTGCTCCTGTTGTGTACACCGATCATACATACATACATACGCCAGAGAAAAAAAACTCACAACCCAACACCCATAAAACACCACCTGGACGCCCCCGAACACACACACACACACACACACACACACACACACACACTACCGGGTTACATACACCGCAAAAAAGACGCCCATAAACAAACACCTGGCACCAAACACACACACACACACACACACACACACACACACACACACACACAAGAACACCGCGTCGAATACGTGGTTACATACACCGCATCAAAAAAAACGCTCATGCACAAACACCGCCTGGACGCCTACACAAACACCTGGTAGCCGTCACAGCTGCAGGAGGACTGGGGTGGGTAGGCAGGAAGGAGGAGAGAGCGAGGGAGAGAGGCAGACAGGATGGAGGCCACAGGGGAACAATAGTAAGATGATTACACGCATAAGCCATATGAGTCAAGGGGTCAGCAGATGATATATAAAACCTAATTAAATACAACCGCATAAAAGACAACTGATACGGCACAGTGGAACAATAAGTGAAATATAAAACTTAGGAAAATATTAGATCACACAAATATAAAACTTAGGAAAATATTAGATCACACAAATATAAAACTTAGGAAAATATTAGATCACACAAATATAAAACTTAGGAAAATATTAGATCACACATAACACCTGATCTACTTTGTAATGAAACTACAGATTTTTATATGCATTAGCAATACGATTTAGTCAGGTGAAATGTACAAATATATGAGAAAAAATGTACATACGACCAGGTAGGTATTAATATCATACTTTCATGAATACGATCTAATTAAAGAAAATCTTGTATAGTTTATCTGGTAAGGTAGAAAGACAAGGTGGAGGCCGCAAGAAGGGATTACGTAACATACTGTGCAAGGTTAGCCAGTGAGTTTGCGGGAGAAATATATACAAAACTTATAAAAATATGATGGCACAAACGATCTATTTATTTCGTAATGGTGTGTGTGTGTGTGTGTGTGTGTGTGTGTGTGTGTGTGTGTGTGTGTGTGTGTGAGAGAGAGAGAGAGAGAGAGAGAGAGAGAGAGACCTATACTCTACTTGTTTGCCTTGGAACTGGGTGACATAGATACATTTAATACAAACGCATAACATACAATTGGATAATGTGGTTTGTTTATGTAAATGAGGGCGACTAGGTGAAGACTGCAAGAACAAATAAGTAAACAGTATGTAATAGTGAGCAACTCTTTCGTGGTCAGGAGAACTCATGCATCGTCTTCCAGCTAAATCCAGCTAAGACTAGAGTGAGTCATAGCAACTCAAGTGTGCTAAAAGGTCGTGGTGTGTGTAATACCTACAAACCGATGCAATAATAATAATAATAATAATAATAATAACAGTGATACTACAGGCACATTATGACAAGTGTGGGAAGGAGGTGGAAGGAAACATGGGTGAAACAGCAGTGAGCTTTATTCCCGAAACTAGTCGGGAATAAAGCTCACCTTTATTTCACGTTTCCTACCACAACAATAATAATAATAATAATAATAATAATAATTATACTAAGGATATGGTCTGCTTCATAAGAGAGACAAGATACAGGCCACGCGAAGGTAATGAAGAATCAAAGGTCAGACATTGATTAAAGGTCGAGTTTATAATATTTACAAAACCAAAATAAAATAAAACAGTGAGTAAAGAGCAGCAGAGACAAAGCGAAGACAAAAGAGGAAACAATGTAGGAATTCAAGAGTACAAGGTTAGAGAGAGAGAGAGAGAGAGAGAGAGAGAGAGAGAGAGAGAAATTTGTGTTAATACATTAGGTATATAGGAACTGAACGTACAAAATTACAGTCATGGGGTCAATTGAACTAAACACCAACACAACCTGGACCAATGCAACCTAAATCAACGTATACCAAAACAAAACAACCATACACACAACACAGCTGGCAGTTTACAGGGACACATGGTAGGTATATAAGGAAATAACTGAAGGGACAAGGTTACAATCGTGGGGGTCAAAGGGTGAAGTGCAAGCAAGTCTCAAAATAGTGTAATGAGAAGGATGAAACACGAAGACGAGGTGGCCAAGGACGAAGAAACTTAATAAGGAGGGAGAATGTGTGTGTGTGTGTGTGTGTGTGTGTGTGTGAGAGAGAGAGAGGGGGGGGATATGAATAACCAAGATACTTTTTGAAATACACGGACAAAACTAACATTAGCCACATAACACAGATGGAAGACATATAAGAGAATTAAAAATACCGCATGAGGTGGGATGGAAAGTGGAGGGTAAGGGGAACAGGAAGAGGGAAGCAGGAAGACAGCGGAAGGAAGGTGGAGGAGCGGGGAAAAGGATGGGGAAGAGGGGAAAAGAAGGGGAGGAAGGGAACAGGGAGACAGAATGAGGGGTGGAGGATGAAATGAGTAAGGAGGAAAATGCAAGACGTAGAAATATGAGCAGAAGGGATAGAAGATTAGAAATAAGACTGACAGAGGCGGAGGATATACGGCAGGAGAAGCATGACTGACGTGGGGGACAGAGAAGAGGAGGGAGAAGGGGAGGCAAGGAACATGGCCTACAAAACCTAAAGAACCCCAAGATAACGTGAATTACACACACACACACACACACACACACACACACACACACACACACACACACACACACACATATATATATACACTCGCATACACCGAGAGAGAGAGAGAGAGAGAGAGAGAGAGAGATTGTTCTGGGAGGAGGGGGGGTGAGACACGTGAACTGCATTGCTGCTGGTCAGTTAGCGGGGCAGGGAGGGGGGAGGGGGTAGCCGGAGGGGAAGTTGGGGAGGGAAGGAGGGGAGTTGGAGATGGAAGGAGGGGAGTTGGGGAAGGAAGGAGAGAGTTGAGGATGGAAAGGGGGAAGGTAGGGATGGAAGGGAGGGAGGTGGCGGTGGAACGAGGAGGTAGGGATGGAAGGAGAGGAGGCAAAGAGGCAGAGGGAAGAGGTGCTGTTGAAAAGTTGGGGAGGGAAAATGTGTGAGGGAGGGACGTAAGACAGCCTAGATAGGTGAGGTGAGGTAAGGAGAAAGGAGAGGGAAAAAGGAAAAGCGTGAGTTAAAGAGGAAACGAGAGACGCAGAGGGAAGGAGGAGAGGGAGCAATGCTGATAAGATAGTATGGTGTAGATTACGAGTAAGTAGAGAAAGAGGGAGGGAAGGTGTGAAAAGGGTGGAGAGAGAGACAGTGAGAGAGAGGGGGAGAAGGGAATGGGAGGGAGAAAATGGAAAAGGAAGGGGCAAACAAAGACTTAAAATAGTTGTAAGGGGCGTGGAGGGGGTTTATGAAGGTACAGAAAAATAATTTGTTATGGGGTGAGTGGGAGATGGTTGGAAAACAGGGGGTCAAGAGAGGAAAGAAGAAACCTTAAGATATAAAGTGAGGAGACAGGATGAGTGGGATGTAAATATAAACAAATAAATAAATAACTATATAAAGTGAGGAGACAGGATGAGTGGGATGTAAATATAAACAAATAAATAGATAAATAAATAAAACACCTGTGAATGTAGGGCTCGGAGAAAGTATGAGAAGGTGAAGAGATAGAGTAGAGAAGGCTGTGGAGGTGGCCATTGGATGCTGGTGAGGCGGTGAACCAAAACACTAAAGATATAGCCTTAGGGAGGGAAAAGGGGCTGGGGGAAACAGGAGAGGAGGGAAAGGGGGGTGGGGGAAACAGAAGCGGAGGTGAAGACTGGTGAGGGAAACAGGAGGGGGTGGAGAGGGGTGGGGAGGGGAGGTAGAGAAACTACTCCAACACTATATTCTGTCTCACCCAGTTTCTTCCTGACCAAACCTCGATTCCCACTAACCACCTTACTAGAGACAAAGATAGAGGGTAGAAGGAGAGGAAGAGAGATTGTGGAAAGTGAGGTGAAAGCAAGGAGAGGTGGAGAAGAGGAGGAAGACCTGGACACACTGCAGAGGTGGAAGTAACGGAGAGGAAAATGGAAGTGGAAGGTCTGGGAGAGGAGGGAAGGGAAGGACGAAGAGCGATGGGGAATGGGAGGGGAAAAGGAAGGTGAGAGGTGGAAGACAAAGAGTGGAAATGGATGGATGGAAAAGGAGACTATACGGGAAATAACGGGGTGGGGGAGAAAAGAGGAAGTGGAATGGGAGGAAGGGGTGAAAGTGAGTGAGGTATGGACACGAGAGGGGAGGAAATAACGAATATACGGAGGGGAAAGTACCAGTAGGAAGAGAGAAGTGAGACGATGAGGTGGAGAGTCAAGACAGGACGTGGAGAGGAGGGAAAGGTGGAAGTAACGGGGATAAAAAGAGGAAGTGGGGGGTAGGGTGGGTGTTGACGGAACCCAAGAAATGGAGAATCAGTGGCTCGGTCGGTTTAGTGTTGGCCCCGCAACTGGAAGACGCTCTGTCACGGCCATGGGACCATTGCAGACTTCGTAGCACCATTTTCTAAGCTAGTTAATTAGTATATTACATCTTCAAATTCTCTTGTATGCTATTTCTATCAATTTAAATATCGACAGTGTTTGCAGAAGTAAAAACGATGGTGGAATATAATGTGCTGAATAAATTGCGAAAGAAGAGGTGTTACGAAGTCTCCAGTCACTCACAATACCACCCAGCCTCACAGACTAGCAGCGAGTTTGTGAGGTGGACACGCACAAGGTAACACCACTCGGCAAACATCGTGTAACCCAACCCACATCACACCACTGTCAACTTCATCTGTCGTCTGTTTAACTGCCTGTGCCTTGTCTCCGTCCTCCCTTTCTCCCAACCCCTCCCCCTCCTTGACTTTTGCTGAAGAAAACGAGAAGTACAGATCTCGTCCATGCCAGTGCATTGGAATGTTTGGCACTTCTGTGAACAATGGAAAGACTGATTACTGATGATTACTATAAACATGTGCCAAGTAGAGGGGTGTGAAGAATATGATGGAGGGGAATGGATGAGACAGGGGAGAAATAAAGTGAGAAGGGGAGAGAATGCAAGAGGGAGAAGGAATCAGGAGTAGAAGAGGGAGAAGAGAGGATAAAAGGGGTAGAAGAGAAGAGGAAAATGAGAGGAGGCTGGAGCGGCTGTGGTGATGGTGACGGCCAGCCAGTGGTGACTCATCCCACCCCCACCCCTCCCATCCCTCCACCACTTCCATCCTCTGCACCTCTAACCTCAGCCACCAGATCACAACAGCCACCTCACATTCAACCTCTGCAGCCTATTTAGAACCAGTGAAAAACATCTAACGATTCGATCCCGGGCCCTAACTAAACACCTGGTTATCTACCTGTGATGCTTGTGCGAGTCAGGACATATCTTAACCAAATAAATTACCGTATCGTAACTTTTTTTTTTTTTTTTACAAGTCTGCTACAATAGCTCCATCCACAAAACAAAAACAAATAAATGAGCCACCATCCTGAAGTAGCATCCCCCATTCAATAACAAAAATACATACCAAACACAAACAAATGAGTCACAGTCCACCCCCACTTCCCTGCATTCTTTTCTGTGTGGCTTGGGACAAAAGTTCAACTATAGTAGGGTGCTTTCCCTCCTGGCTAATACCCCCAAAGCTGGAAGAGGTTTGGTATGTTTCTCTGGCCACAGATGCAGCTCTTTGATATGACTCGTCAGAGTAGAGTAACGGAGTATGAAAACGCAGTGGAATAGGCGAACTTTTGCCACGTCCTGGCTACTAAGACAAACTGTACCACTTTTCTTCTCTGTCGTCTGTTAACCCTGAACAAACGGGAAACACGCAGCGTTCTAATACACCTCACTTAGCAAAAAAGAAATGCATAAGGTATTTTCAGACGGCCGCAGGAAAACACAAACTAGGTGTTACATCATCATTAGCCTGACTCCTATCTTCCACCAAAGGATAGCAAGGTAAAGGTGGTGGCAGACACCATAAGGCATTTAGCTGTGGGGCTCATCCCCGTGGCCCTGTGGCGAGCTAATCACCCACTATCCTGGGACACAAGGCCACTGCATCATCCAGGTTACCAGTTATTGTCCCTAGGTATTGCCTTAAGTACCGCACGTATTTTACACACAAACCCACAAAGGATGGATGGATATATCAAGAGGCGTCGGCTGCCTGCATCAATATTCGAACCCTGGCGCTATCCGGTTGGGGCTTCATAATGACAATGATAAGCAATACGCAGTATAAGAACAGGATAAGGAAGAAAGTGGGTGCAATGGGGACACGAAGCCAAGGCCCTCAAACCCAGAGGCCGCCTGTCTACCCATCCAGGCTTAGCCACAAATAAAACAGTAGCGTACAGAAGGTCGGCGATCACGACAAAGTCGGAGTGACAGACTAGAAGGCCACCGCCCTGCACCCCTGCTGACCCGCTCCCCGGGTCATGAACCTTCACAATGCATCCTCTGCCTCACCACCTTCAACACCACCTCACACATCAACCTCTCACCGTACAAAGGACAGCATAAGAACATAAGAACATAAGAAGAGAGGATAACTGCAGTAGGCCGGTTGGCCCATGCTAGGCAGCTCCTAGAAGAGTAACTGAACTACTAGAATGAGATAAGGACATCAAAGAAGAAGGCTCTCCCCCGCCCTCCAAACCCTCCAGCCGAAGCCGGCAAGAAAAAGTCAGAAAGAACACCACGCCGTATAGAAAAACTGGCGTGGACATTTTACAGGAAAGTGTGAAAGGAGAATAGAGACTATCATAGTGTAACCTGAAAAGAAAAATTTTTTGAATTAGTATTGGTTATAAGATTTTCTTTATTCTATATCCACCCCTTATTTGTCATATGCTTATCTAGCCTATGCTTGAAACTCTCAATGGAATAGGCAGCAACTACTTTACTAGGTAGCTTATTCCATTCGTCTACTACTCTATTACCAAACCAATTTCTACCGATTTCCTTACTGAAACGGAATTTTTCTAGTTTGAAACCATTATTTCTAGTTCTATCCTGTATGCTCACTTTAAGTACCTTGCTAATATCTCCCTTATTTATACCATTCATCCACTTAAACACCTCAATTAAGTCTCCCCTTACTCTACGCCTCTCTAGCGAATGCAGACTTAGTCTTTTCAGTCTGTCTTCATATGACAGGTTCCGGACGTCATGTATCATTTTAGTCATTCTTCTCTGTACATTTTCTAACGAATTAATATCCATTCTATAGTAAGGACACCAGAATTGTACTGCCTAGTCTAAATGTGGCCTTACTAATGCTAGATAAAGTTTTAGTATTACTTTAGATGATCTATTGCTCACGCTTCTCGAAATAAATCCTAGGACCCTATTTGCTTTATTTCTCGCATTAATACACTGTTGCCTAGGTTTAAGGTCATTACTAATCATAACTCCTAGATCTCTCTCGCATTCCGATTTGCTAATTTCTTTGTTATCTAATCTGTATTTAGTATCTCCAATGGTCTTGCCTATGTTAAGTACTTTACATTTTTCAACGTTAAATTCCATTTGCCAAGTTTTAGACCATTTGGACAATGTATCGAGGTCTTTCTGTAAGTTATGGCAATCGTCAGTCGAGTTAATGATACGCCCTATTTTTGTATCGTCGGCAAATTTGCTGATGCTGCTATTGACTCCTAAGTCTAGATCATTTATATATATGATAAATAATAAGGGACCGAGTACTGAACCCTGTGGTACACCGCTAGTTACTAATCCCCAGTCCGACTTAGTTCCATTTATTAATACTCTCTGCTTTCGTCCTTTCAGCCAGGATTCTATCCATTTTAAGATATCGCCGTCTATACCGTGTGCTCGAACCTTTCTAACTAACCTTTCGTGTGGGACCCTATCAAAAGCTTTACTAAAGTCCAGATAAATAACATCGTAAGCTTTATCGCTATCTACTGCCTCATAGACCTCCGAGTAGAATGACAACAAATTTGTGAGGCAGGATCGTCCTTGCCTGAATCCGTGCTGACTTTCGTTTATAAGATTAAATCTTTCTAAGTGTTCTCCAATCTTATTTGCCAAAATTGACTCTAACATTTTTCCTACTATTGACGTTAGACTTATCGGACGATAATTCGACGCAGGCACCAATACACCCAGTCGTCCTTTCATGGCTATTACAGAGGACTATACCTAGGACATCCGTGTGTGTGTGTGTGTGTGTGTGTGTGTGTGTGTGTGTGTGTGTGTGTGTGTGTGCGCGCGCGCGCGCGAACTGGGTTTATAATAAATAAATATATATATATATATATATATATATATATGTGTGTGTGTGTGTGTATATAGATAGATACATACATACACAGATAGATATAGATATACAGATAGACAGAGATAGATACACACACACAGTTTAGCTACCTGGCGACCTACTCTACAGGTTATTCTTCCACAACTGACATAGGCCCATACCGTACTTAAGCCGGGAGAAATGTGCAATATTACCAACATGCCTCCACACATGACTAGCCTATAGTCCTTTTACCTCAACGATCCTCTTGCAGCCGACTCATGTAGCTCAGTGACAAAATAGGACAATACTGACCCTACATCCTAAACACTAATTCTTCGTGACCAGCATCATACTCTCGTGGTAATCCCTTGCTGAGACTCCTTATTCAAAATGGACAGCATATAATTTTAGGCCATGTTAGAGTACAAAAGGTATAACCACTTCAAGGCCACAGAATCTTTCATTTTAGTTTAAGCCACCACTCTATTATTCTATTCGTTATAACCCTCCTCAGGAACATCATGGGTCTGACAGACCCGATCGACGTTTCCGTGCTCTAATTCAGTAACTTCTAGATGCCTGGGATCCCTATCCTTCTCAATAACCTAACTTTTTGTGCCCACACAAGGTGTAGGGGGGGTTTCTTTCGGTTGTCTCTCTGTTTTTGCTTTATATCACTCAGAAGTTACATTCGGGTCTTTGAGACCCACGTGAACCTGAGGAGGTAGGGTGGACGGACCTGTGAGACCCACGTGTACCTGATCTCAACCTCCCCACAAGGACTTCTCCTCCAGAAGCGGCCACAAAGAAGTTTGACATCTGTCCTAAGAAATAGGACAGAAAAACCAAGTACCTGTGCATCAGCTGCAAGAAACCGTTCACTCTGCATAAACTGCGAGTAGACCAAAGTCACAGAATTTCATTGTACAATGCCAGCTTCTCATATGCAGCGTTGTTACGTGTTGTATTGCCACATAAGCATACAGGAAGTGTAAAAGCTCTGATGTACCATACCAGTACAAAAAAATAAAAAATAAAATAAAATAAAAAAATCATCATTTGTTATCTTCGTTTGAAGGTTGTGGCTATGCTGTGGGGATCCACTCTTCCCATCATGAAGGAGCTCCATTCCTCAAGTTGTGATGCAAGTCCTAGGCTCATAGTGTTGTTTTCTTGTATGGCTATTGCCCCCCCTACCCCCCAAAAAAGTGCCGTATACTGTATATTGTCAATGTTTTATCCCATTTTATCTTATAAATATACGGTAGTTAAGAGAATCAAAACTTATCAGCATAAATTTGTTATTTATAAAACCTTATAAACTGTAAGATAATCAGGAATTCAGTATGAAACATCTGGGCAAATACAGCATTTTTACATGCCTGGGTCTGACAGACCGAAGTGTTCCCGAGTTGTACACAAGTTTCTGCAGTGAACCTGTTAATGAGATCTGTATTTACCTCCTCTACTTCGTGATATCTCTCCTACAATTAACTAAAATATCAGCAGTGACAAGAATAAATTAAGATATACGTCATCGGACAGGAGGCACTGGATTGGATGACACAGTGCCCTACTTCCTCAATGCAGTGTCAATTGCTGTCCAGCCATAAAAATAAATCGCTATCAGCATGCCTTATTTACCCGCTCTGAGGTCACGTCGAAAGTCAGTTCGTTCTCAACGTTTATCATTAGGCTACCACTAGCAGTAGTAGTAGTCGTAGTAGTGGTATTGATTTTAGTGGCAGGCTGGGATCATTAGCTTGACATACCAGTACGCTGTCATTAAAAATAATACAAATATATAATTATCTGTAACAACTAACTACCACACTGAGTAAACGTTAACTAAAAATTGAGATAAACTCGTCATAAGCCTTAACTTCCATTGATCTGGCAGGTGTGGGATGAGCTAATACGAAGATGTCATGACGTCACCGATGTAAACAAACCCAATACTCCCACTGATTCTACTTACATGAAGAATTTAAACCTTTTCATCTACAGTATTCCATCACTCGAATGGAAATTCAGTAAACTCTCGAATGGTAGGGAAGGCTCCGGTGTTTCCTCCAATTAACACCAGAAGATTTTATTCGGCTGATTGTGAGTCATGAATAGTTGAGTATTAACCACTTAAATCTATTGGATAAAGGTTAATTACAGATAGCGATAAATAAACTCGGCGCGTGCTGACACCTCCACTGGCATGTGGGGTGAGCTAAAACGTCGATGTCATGATGTCACCGTTGTAAACAAACCTCCCCCCCACCCCACCGATTCCAACACTGAAAATGTTACCGACAACCCTCTCATGGTCGGGACAACTTTAGCATTCTACTTCAAGTGTCATCAGACAGATTGTCTCCAGCTGACTAGGGGCCTGAGTGACAAGATTCCCTTATGAAGACAAGCACATTTTCACCTTAAGAAGACAGTTTGTATAGAAGATTACTGTATGTGATTAAGAAGAGAGGGGACCAAGGAAGAGATGAAGAAAGGAAGTGGAGATGTGTGAGGGTGTGTGTGTGAATTGGTGGTTGGGCAGCCAAATTGGACAGGAAACGTGGAGGCAATTTGTCTGTGGCCACCCTTGATGGGATTAAGATGTCTAGCAATATATTGATTGAAAGGCAGTGTCTACAAGTAGGCTAATTCACCTCTTGCATTGTACCACATGATAAAATGGCAAACCCAAACAACAAACAAGCTTAATTACAAAAACTAATGAAAACGTAAAGCAACATCCATATCCTGGTTCCAACAGAATATCTATCTAATCTGCCCGAAGGATTTGGAGATTAACAAAGAAATGAAGTATAGTTATGGCATGAGAGGCTTCATTACATAAATTATTCACACTGCTTCCTTCTTTAACAACAAAATTCTCAATTACCATACTCAAGGTGTTTCTGCAGGCTACAGTATATATAACACCTCCATGTATGAAACGTTTATCATAATCCGAATAAAATCAAGAAGTAACAGAAATAAAATAGAGCAAAATGTTAGTGAAACAAAGGGGTTAATAAAAGCCAAATAACATCACTGGGAGATGTCAAGAAATAAAATAAAACTAACATTCCCAGGCTCAAATGGGTTGAACATGTACAAAGACAAGAGTTCACCCGACATTTAATCTCTTCTAAGTCTCACATCCCTCTGCTGGCTAATATTCCTAGGCTGAGAAAGGCTTGATATGTTTCTCCACCCACAGATGGTTTCCTTTGATAAGTATCAGGGAGGAAAAGATGGACAACTGGAGTATTACAGTATGTGTATTGCAACTTCCCACTGACTTGCTTAAACATTTGAAAGTAAGAACTAACAGGACAATGAATTGTAGCACAGAGGTGCTGTTAACAAATTCACCAGTTAACCACCATATGACCCACCAGGCACTCTCAACAGTACACTGCCAACACACACATGCACACCATACCATTTTAATCACACAAATAGAGTAGTGGCATAATGTATTCACAGTTATATGCCACATGGTCCATTTAAACAGAACAAAATGAACTTTTATTATGCTATACTTGTTTTAATCATGGGAGTACAATAACACAATCATGTGAAATGTACAGTAATTAGCTATTTATTACTAAATGTATATATTCTGGTAAATATCCTCATTGTTGTATTACAAGTAATCACTGGTCTGTCAAATATGGGGGGAAGGGGGGAACATCCCCACGCCCCCTCTGGAACAATATAAAGCAAATCTTTATCGTGGCCTTTTGTCCCACCAAATAAATGAATGAGGTAGAATCTGCAAAAAATAGCTGGGCTACACCAACAATAAATACTCAAATATCTGCCAGCACCACAATTATTTTGATAATGGCACACAGAAGCTTAATACAATCAGCAACATAAGATGTCAAATTGTGGTCCAAAGCTCTTAAATGAGTTACCACAGAGCCCTACATGAAGAATCCCGATGCACTTACAAGGGCATTTGGGGGGGGGGGAGGACAAATGACCAGGTCATACTACCTATGAAAATTAACATTTAAATAGGCTCCTGTACAAGAAACTCACCAGCACGTATTCACCTAGCCGCAGTAATATTCGAGTCGATCAATGAAAAAATTGCTACCAGAACCTTACCAGTAGATAAATCTCTCAGCTGAATAAAATTCCATTTGCTAGAATGGTGAAAATGATATACCCATGCAATTTCAAAAGTGGGAAGAGACACAGTACGTCACGAAACAGGATAAATAGCCTATGGTAATAAGTGTGTAAGAAAGAGAAGTATGGCAGCTGCTGAAGTTAAGGAACTGACAAGAGATGGAGCTGCTTGGATGAATTTTGTGCAGAAATGTGTATGACCTCTTTTTAACCTGACAGTTATTGGACTGACATGTTGAGGCAAGTGTGAAAATTTTTTTTCTTTTTTTCTTTTAAGGTGGAGCCAGGATTCCTGGGGCTTGATGGGTGCTTGAGTGAGAGTGTGGTTTATTCAACTGGGTCTCATACTATCAGGACTTTCCTGGCTCTTTGGACCCTACCTCACCCCAAGTCTGGATGATGATTAAACAATTTTTCTGTTATACTGTTATGTAACACAGCCAACCACTTTTGGACAGCCTATACTTCTCAAAGCATCTTCTCCCATATGTCCATTAGGCTACAGCAACATAAAAAATTTACAAGGGTATGCAGCTTAGCTAGAACAGCTGAGTAGCTTGCTAGCAACAGCAGGCCGTGGTATGTCATACAAAATTGTACTGTGTACTGAATTACACACACACTTCCTTGGCCCTACAGATCAGCTGCTGCATAGGCTACAAATCATGACGACCTCATACAGCAGAGCTGCCCACTCACGTCAGTCATATGCATGCCAGCCACTACACTACTTGTACAATGAAGTCCAATGAAATCAAGTACTGTATACCATAACCAAACAAATTATGAACCTGTATATCTGCAGACAACTAACAGCTAGATGCTTCATGACAACAGAGTACAGGTATCACACCGTACGAATGTCTAAACAGTATGGTAACAGAATAGATATTACTATCCTGCATGAAAAGCAAGCAATATTTAAAGAGTGAAAGATAAGTCAAGTAGTGCAAACACAACTTTCACTTGTAATAATATGGTATATCTGGTACCGATACGTCTACTTGGCCAGCACTCAAACAGCAGCTAACCAGAGTTAACTTAATGATAACATCCTTATTTTGCTGTTTTGCTGTCTACTGCCTGACCCTTTATTCTGAGTATGGTGAACCTCCCACAGATAGGAGAATAGTAACAAGCTCCATTTACCTCTTCATTACAAGAAGTCATTCCCATGATGAACAGAGCTGTCCAACGGAGCAAAAATACTCAGTCAGCGAGACATCGTATGGCTCAATGTGCTAAACGTACATTTGTGTTTGTGATTGGTAGTTTCAATAAATCATGGCTAAATCCAGTATTGTTGGTTGGGGTGAATCTGGAGACGTTGCATCAGGTCACTCTTGCTGAATCCACATGCAAACACTGCCTAGAATATTATGGTAAAACAGCTCTGGCTAACATCACTTTTCTCACATGATACTTTGGCTGGATATAGCATCAGACATAAAAACAACAAACACAGACTCTGGGACCAATTCAACTATCCAGGTCTAACTAACTTTTAGGCAGGCTACTGTAGAGGCTAAATAATAACTGTATAGTGATATATTATCATTATTAAAACAATCACAGATCATGAACAACAAAAACCACAGGAGGAATCATTTAGGTACAGCAGTGTAAAACCTGTTACTTCTCTGTCTGAGATTAGTCAATGACATTTACTTATCACAAAATACATAAAAATATAAAATAATCACATTTAATCTATATATAGTGGAATTCAAGTAGTTTGAAGAGTTTTCGGTTCATATCTCACCATTTGCTGACACCATATTCGTTCTACAACATTTACATCACCAACTAACTCCTACCCAAATAACCCATAGGTTAATTTGGTAAGGAAGTGTAACAGAAGACGAGTGTTAGCAAACTATGATATACACAGGAAGCACTTCAAAATATCTGAACTTCACTTGTAGCTTCCGTTAAATACAGTACTGGTATTATCAGTTTCTCTTATTCAAATCCAGCACAAATGAACTTTGAACTTAGTATATATGGTGTGGAAACAGGTGTCCAACTCATAGCTCCACTCATTATCACATCTACGTTAAAATTAAGTTAGATTTGGTTAACGTACTTTATTTTTACGGTAGGCTATGTAGCTTGGTTACGTGCAACAGACGACAGACAGAATCCGGAGTGTCCCCTTGCCTCCATGTTTAAAGTACCAGTACCTGTATCACACTGTTTATAAAGTCTCCAACATGCTTGCATGTAAAAGCTTTGGTTACCTAATGGCAGCCTTCCATGCTACTCGATCTCTGGCAGCCTCTCTATTCAGATCCTTATCCCTGAGGTCACTAAGTACTGCTGGTAAAATTTTCTGGATATTTACCCTGCACTGTCCTTTCCTTTTTATTCCCCAAATCTTCATTACATGATAATTTTTCCTCATAGCCGGGATTTGTTCTGCAGGCAGGGCAAGAACAAGAGCAAAACCTTCCCACATATCCTGTTTTTCCTGCATCAACAAACTTCCTAAGCTGCAAATGGGAACAAAGAACAGGTTATATGGAACTCTCGTGTTCTACAAGAAGGGGACGGAGAGATTGATAAGCGAATCTAGCTTGGTCTCATCTTCCTAAGAACGAAAATCTGCCGAGATAAAAAATTGATCCGAAATCTTTCAATCCCGTAGCCGAGTAACAAAAGCTACATGACCACGACTGTAACTTCGGATACTGAGAACGTATAGGAATTTGCTCCACGGTTTTTGTCTGGTGCAATTATTCATAGGTGCAGCTTGACAGTGCTAGCTAGTAAATGCAACAAGATTTCAATAATTAACATACCAATTAAGTATAGTAATTACAACTAACACTGACAGCATGCCTACAGCTGGATTTCGCTCTCCTGACACAATTATACGGTGGAATAAACAAAAATGCCATTCATCAAAAACACAGCATGTATTCAAATCCATTTGTGCTTTATATTGGGCTGGTAATGGTTTGGGTGAGCGGCGGCCCCCTTCACTTCTGACAGCCTGGTTCACAAATGCCTTCTAACACTCATTTTTCGCCTTACCGTCAGTTCTCTGGATGTCCACCGTTACTCCAACGCCCAGCCCTCCTACATTCACTTCTTCCATTTTCATGATGACCCCAGGACCAGCACAATTCTCATAAAATGTCAAAATCCCAAAGAGCGCTGCACCACCAGCCAGATCCCTCACGGTACTATTCAAATCTGGGTTGGCGAGACTAGTGCCGTCGTTTGGTAACATGGTATGCCTTCTTATATACCTTTCCTGGGGATAGTAAGCCTTCTACACAGTCTTATTACACCTTTATTGCTCAATTCATCAATCTACAGTGTTAATCAGTGCCTTCAACTTTCGCATACGTGTGTCTGAATTTAAATTGTCGCAGGTGGCTGGCTTTTATCGACTACACTCGCCATGCCTAACTGCTGAGCTCCCAAACAGAAAACGGAGCTCGACCAATCAGAGGCAGTGTAGGCAAAGTATAGACGCACAAATTTACTAACCTTATTGTTTCGTTTTTCATAAGAGAATCGAAATTTTTGCTAATAAACTCTCATACACTATTCCTTGTGTATCGTTGTTCTCTTAGTATCACAGAACTCAAATATGAACATTGTTATATTCTCTATATTCCCATACTCTTCTCTTTTCGCGGGAAAATATAAAACATTGTGTGGCTTTATTTCATACTGCATGATCAAATCGGGCATTTGAATTCATATGCATTACTTACGATGCACTTTAACTTTCACTGAATTAGGTAAATAGGTAACTATACACATCGTATGTTGTCCTCTTGTGGGGCAGCTTCCTTAATAAGTGTATGTGTGTGTTTAAAATCCGTCAACCAATGGCAGGGATTAACAAAATGGGTCATTTGATGCCATAACTCTGATGATCGGTTCTCTCACATAACTCGGATTTTCATTTGCAGTAAGACCTATAGGAAGTTCCTGGACTCCCATCCCCTTGCACTTTCACATAGGAATATATATATATATATATATATATATATATATATATATATATATATATATATATATATATATATATATATATAGTTATGTGAGAGAACCGATCATCAGAGTTTATATATATATATATATATATATATATGTTGGTCAAATATGCGGCAAGTTGGTCACAACTACGTTGCTCTCCCCCCAATCACAAACTCCTCGGGCCATCCTTGACAGTACTAGCAGCAGCAACATTGCTTTACATGCCAGTTAGTGGTGCGTAAATATGTGTGTGCAAGTTGTCATTCCATCATACATCCAGAGACAGAAGAGCACAGCTGTGTGGACTGTAGCCAAAACAGGGGTGTGTGGATATGCAGCGCAGGATGAGATAGGTCTCAGCTGAGTGTTGGCAGTATCTGTACATGGGCAAGAAATACTTAGAAGCAAGGAATGCCTGCTTCACATATGCAATAATGTGATGCCTTAAAAGAAACTCACCTAGTTTGAACTGACACCTGACACTTCCTGTCCCTCACTCATGGTAACTTATCTAACACTCACTTCCAACTCAGCCCCACAATACTGAACTGGTATAAAAACAAACATCTCAAAGTAATTAACAGAGTTTTATTATAAACTTATGACAGTCTTCTTCTAACTCAAAAAGCATTCATATCCTTTTCTCCTCACAATATGCTTCTCTCTTTCTTTACAGGAAGGTACAGTGGCAAAAAGGGAGATGGGAGAAAGTGTGTGCAAATTTAGGGCTGAAATAATGAATATATGTACTGTACTGTATGCACTGTGGCCAGTTTTCACTCACCTGAAATGGGTAAGCTGCATTTTTAAACATGTTCAAACCTGTGTTTAATTGATGGGTCTAGAAGGGGGAGTGATCCACAGGGCTGAGCAACTCCACTTTCCATCATGAAGAAATAACCCGCCCCACCCAGTACTATAGGCTATCCAATCTGGATATCTCAGTAAGCCACACCCCCTTTCCCTGGCGCCTAAGTTATCGTACGGTTGGCTGGGCTGTAGGCTATCACTTACTGTCTGACCACAGAGCTGCTAAGATCTCATAATAACATTCATTGTGCGATATAAGAATGTTTTAATACCTGTAGATCTGCAGTTATTTGTGCTACATAAATTTCCCTTACACCATTATACTCGTGAATATTTTGTCTATGGAAATTAATTTCCAAAAGTTAAAGAGAGGCTAGTAATAAAATCAGAGCGAGAATAAGTACAAGAAAGGTTGAAAAATGTTTACACCATTTTTTACTTAACTTTTTTGCACTCACAAATCTTTGCACAAAAAATTTACCTCAGCTCTGCCATACTTTTCATAAAATCTGAAGTGACCTTGGTAATCAAGATAATTTCCCCTCTGAGAATTCTAACTTTATTCTTGAATTGGTTTGACAGTTACTGTAAAAATCAATGATATAGTACCGGTAAGTAAAAAGTGGTACAAACATTTTTCAACCTTGCTTGTACTTATTCTCGCTCTAATTTTATTACTGTAGCCTCTCTTTACTTTTTGGAAATTAATTTCCATTGATGAAACATTCACGAGTATAGTGGTGTAAGGGAAAATTATGCAGCACAAATAACTGCAGATCTACAGGTATTAAAACATTCTTATATCGCAAAATGAATGTTATTATGAGATCTTAGCAGCTCTGTGGTCAGACAGTAAGTGATAGCCTACAGCCCAGCCAACCGTACCATAACTTAGGTGCCAGGGAAAGGGGGTGTGGCTTACTGAGATATCCAGATTGGATAACCTATACACACATGGGTATAGGTGTGGAAACCTTCTGGAGTATGGAGTGAGAAATGCTTATGGAATGGCTGAGAAATGCATGTGGAAATTGCATTGGGGTGGCTGTGTTTGTGAGCAAGAGTCTGTATATCCCATCAAGGGTACATCAGCAGGGTGTGAACATGCAAGAACACATGAAAGGACATACTGTTGTTGCACCCTCTTAAATCTTTGCCTCCACGAGGTTAATACTCAGATCAGGATGATTGGTAGGCACATACACTACCAACTTGACCACCAGTGACTCCAGGATTCAACAAGAAACCTGTTTAGCACCTCTTCCTCTTTTTCTTTCCACTCTAGTCTCATGATTTTCTTAACTTTTTCCTCCTTCCTCTATCATCATCTTCCTCCACATTTTCTTCCTTGTTCATTTTGTTTTCATCACTGACACCATCTTCCTTCTCCACTTCCTGCTCCTTTTTCTTACCTTCATCACCAGTTTCCTCATCATTACCATCTTCATCACTGTCTTCCTTCATTCCTTCATCATTATCACCATTTAGTACATCACCACCACTACCACATGTCACTTCATTATTATCACCAACTCCCTCTTCTTCATCATCACCAACATTATCACCTCCTTCTTCATCAACATCATTATCACATTTAATTTTTTTCTCATCATCTGTATTATCAACTTCCTCCTCCTCCTCCTCCTCCTCTTCCTCCTCCTCATCCTCCTCCTCTTCTACATCCATCTCCTCTGAAGCAAAGGAAGATGCAACCAGCGACTCACTATCACTGCTGTCACCATCTGGCTGTGCATAGAGTAACATGGAACTGGGTGGGGGAGCACGGATGAGTGAGGAAGTGCTGATCTGTGGGAAGTAAATCAAAAAATCAACTAAGGTGGCACAGGTAAACTTCAATACAAGGGATGGTTCAAAAACAGTCCTTAACTATAAACTTTCGTATTGGTATCATGCATGTTGTGAGGATGGTTCAGTCTGCTGGTCTGGATGTGGGTGCAGCAGTGAGAGTAGCAAATGATGTTAGGTAGACACTCATAATGCTGACTGGACCATCCCTGCAACACTTGAGAAATGGTCCACTAAGGGGAGCATTATATACGAATCACCCTGTTCAGGCTATAAGCCCACAATCAAAACAGAAAAAAATGGAGGATAGACCATGGAATTTTGGGCACAAGGCACCTTCACAGTTCCTCCATAGTGCACCTCATGGATAAAAAAAGAAGAAGAAAAAATGGTCTAGCTTCCATTTCCTCAGTTTACTGAGTGTGGCACCTTCAGAGTTTTTGCACAGAGCTTCTCATAATGTATACTAGCTTTTTTATTATTACTCTCCTGTCCCTCTTTTCTACTTAGAGTTAGAATGCCCCACTTGGAGAGAAGGCTCTGCAAAGATTCAACTCCTATGTGGTGCCTGCAAGTTTTCCAATCCTATAATGCTACCAATGAAAGTTGACTGGTCACCTAGCACCTTTCCACGATGGTGCCCCTATTAACTGGTTGGAGACACAAACGCAGCATCCACCCAAGAACCAAACCTCCGCATTAATCCCCACACCTTGCTGTCAAGTGACACTGTTAGCCACATGGGAACATCATCTCACTGCACGGGACAGCCCTGCAGGGCAGGTGGTTGCCTGCAGTTGATGGGTCAGCTCAATCAGACTGGGGTAGCACAAAAACAACAACAACTTGACTGCCACACAGAGAAATGGTTAAGCTTCAAATTAATTACAAATTTTATACAGTCATGACCTATCTTCATTCCCAGCACTTACCTCAACTTTAACTGCAAATTACAAAAATGATGATTTGATATGGTTGCCCCTCTGACCCAAGATGTCTCATTTGAGACAAAGTATTACTGTTTCTTTACCTGTCTGAAGTGCAGGAGGTTAATGATTGTCTGTGGAAGATGAACTTGACTGGAGAGTTGATCCAGCGCATCAAGAAGTCCCTTCCAGCCTCTAGCCTCCCCTATACTGCGTCGAACACTCAACAAACTCAGCTGCAGCAGGGTCTTTGGTGAACCTGGTTGGCAAGTGGTTTGTGAGGTGGTTTGCTATTTAAAGAAAATGAGTTCAATCCTAGACTGGGGCAGGTAACTGCTTCTTTATATGAATTCATTAAAACATCTTCTGATCTTCCACAATGCTCAATGACACTCTGTACCGTATCATAAAAGCACCTCCTCTGATACATTTACACCAGCCCTGAATGAGAAAGCCTTGCATATATTCAGTGACGAAGTTCAGAGGTTATTATCACTGAAGATGTTCCACATGAAGACATACTTGTTGGCATATATGAGGACTGTTGGGCATCACGATACATATTAAGTCGATGCCTGGGGGGAAAAAAAAAAATCAGCAATGAAGTTGCTTTATATATAACATATATAAAATATATATTATATAGATATATACTGAAGCCTTCCTGCCTTAGTTGACTTTCACTGTTCACTAATGTAGTGGCAAACATAAACTTCCCAAGGGCATAGATCCTGAAGGGGCTGGGGGGGTTAAATCCCCATTGCAACTGAGTCAGTGAGGATATTATATGTAATCATCCCCACCCCCCCTGCAACGTAAGTAATCAGGAAGAAATGCAAAATTATTCCTAAAATAATCTTCAGAACATTTTGTTCTTACATTAAAAATGCAGTGACTGTAAAAAGATGAAAAATGAAATTACAAAATATTCCATAATATCAGAAAATACAAGTTGATTCACTGACGCTAGGCAAGCTTGAAAAACAAGTGTAAGTATGATGATGGAATGGTGCCATATCTAGCTGGAAGTAACAGATTGTGCTTTTTATTTTTCACTTGTGCCACCCAAATGACACTTTGTTTACTTTAATAACGTTTATATACAGGTAATTACAGGTTTATATACAGGTAATTGTATTATCTCGCTTCCCTCAGCAATGGCCCTCTCTACTCTCAAAGTACTCTTTAGTCTGAATTTATTTCCCCCAGGAATTCTATACCACACTTTTATCACTGGTGAAGAATTATTTTCATTCCTGGGAGGTTATTATACACTAAAAAGAATGATGCCATGCTTTACTTACTGTAATGGACCCTCCAGGAAACAAAACACATCTATGGTGATGATCAAACCTCCCCAGATCAGAAAGTATGATCCAACCTCTCCAGATCAGGAAGTATGATCCAACCTCTCCAGATCAGGAAGTATGATCCAACCTCTCCAGATCAGGAAGTATGATCCAACCTCTCCAAATCAGGAAGTATGATATAACCTCTCCAGATGAGGAAGTATGATCTAACCTCTCCAGATGAGGAAGTATGATCTAACCTCTCCAGATGAGGAAGTATGATCCAACCTCTCCAAATCAGGAAGTATGATATAACCTCTCCAAATCAGGAAGTATGATCCAACCTCTCCAGATCAGGAAGTATGATCCAACCTCTCCAGATCAGGAAGTATGATCCAACCTCTCCAGATCAGGAAGTATGATCCAACCTCTCCAGATCAGGAAGTATGATCCAACCTCTCCAGATCAGGAAGTATGATCCAACCTCTCCAGATCAGGAAGTATGATCCAACCTCTCCAGATCAGGAAGTATGATCCAACCTCTCCAGATCAGGAAGTATGATCCAACCTCTCCAGATCAGGAAGTATGATCCAACCTCTCCAGATCAGGAAGTATGATCCAACCTCTCCAGATCAGGAAGTATGATCTAACCTCTCCAGATCAGGAAGTATGATCTAACCTCTCCAGATATCCAATCATTATCCTTATTAAAACACTGCATCTGTATCAGAGCATGCCCACCATTAACAACTGAGATGCACTGTTGAAAACTGACCCTGTAACAAAATTAGCATTGTCTTGACTGCATAGGCAAGAAAATGATTGTACAAGATTTTGGGCATCATAGTGACTATGAAGAAAAAAGAAAAAAAATGATAAAATGTTACAATCACATAAGCAAGGATCATATAAGTCAATGGTAAAGCAAAGGTCTACTGTACTGAATCCGGCAAAAGTGGAAAAGTACTCCCATCTACAGTTCACGCCATGTATAAACTAACCAATCCTGACATCCAGCTCCTGCCAGGCATCCTTAAGGGCAGGGTCATCAATGAAGCCTTCCTTCTCAAATAGGAGTCGTGTGTCTGAGGGCAGCTGTGGGATGAAGTGATCGAGCACGTTGAGCCACGAGATGACGTGCCATGGGAACAGAGGGTATGCATAAAGCCTGCAGGATGGAAGAAATACAATAAATCAATGAAAATATAGGGTACATATCATAATAATAATAATAATACATCCATCCATCCATCATCCAATTCTACGTTGCCCCATGAGAAGCGTAGAAGCCCGGGGCTAGGCAATTTTTGGTAAAAATACAAACAAAAATACACCAAAAAAAACATAAAAAAATAGAAAATATCAGGCACTGACCATAAAAAATAAATAAGAAATAAATAAATTCATAGAAACACAGGGAATACATCTTTAAAATACAATAAATCCACAAAAACACTGGGTATACATCATGAGAAAAATAGGCAGTAAATCCAAGAAAAACAGGGTATACATCATAAGAAAAAAAGTACAATAAATCCACAAAAACACATGGTATAGATCATAAGTAAAAAATACAATAAGTCCACAGAAACACAAGGTATGCATCATAAGAAATAAATACTGTACATGGGGCATATATCATAAAACAAGGAGGAAATTTCTTAAAACACATGGTACGGAGGCATCATGTAGGTGCAAGACAGTGTATGATACATAGTAGGGCTACTAGGCATTAAGGAACTGACTTTTAAAACTTATGCCT
The DNA here is from genome assembly GCF_032717465.1 of Coenobita brevimanus. Taxonomy (NCBI): domain Eukaryota; kingdom Metazoa; phylum Arthropoda; class Malacostraca; order Decapoda; family Coenobitidae; genus Coenobita; species Coenobita brevimanus. The sequence goes on from NC_137020.1 coordinate 31,185,669, forward strand.
AGAGCTATTGGGAAAAAAAAAGGAAAAGAGAGAGAAAAAAAAAAGGGGGGGAGGGGGTGAAAAATAATTTACCTTGCCCAAGAGTTTTTGTAGCTGTCACTGAGAGCAACAAGTGTGGAATGGGTGTAGATGGTGTGAGCAGGGACTCCAGACAGCAGCAGTTGGAAGTACGCTGCAGGGTTGAACAGAGATGATATGTGAAGGGCTGTTGGCAGGACATCACTCTCCCTGGTGGAATAAACCCAATGAAAAAGTCTGAGAAATATAGTGCAGCTAGTTCTCATTAGAATAAGAGACTGACTAGAGAGAGTATGGTACCAAAAACAAAAGTCAGAGAAATATAGCTGAAACAGTCTGCATTAAAAATAGAGATTGGCTCAGAGAGTGTATGTAACCAAAGATAAAAGTCAGGCATATATAACATTGTGAATGTTCCATACTGACAAATGAATTTCACAGGGTGGCTAGGAAAAACACAGGTTTTAATCATGAGACTTGGTATGTCTTGAAAATATTCAGAAGTGAAATTATTTGCAGCATGAGGAGAGGAAGACCAAGAATGAGGTGGAAAATGGCGCACATGTTGTCTTGTACTATTTCAAGCACTAACATCGATCCACATCCATATGATAAAAGATGAGACTGTGAGAAATGACAAATCTAGTACTGCAATCATCAGAACCCAACAATCGTTTCAGAATACTGTGCGAGTTTAACTACTTTAAGAAAAAATTGATCAACATTACTGTCTGCAATAGTACATAATGTCAGCACCATGCTGGATAGTGTAATGGAGAATTTGGAGGCTGGTGTCCTGTAAAATGAGCAAATGAAAGTGAAGGCAGCTGCAGACTGATGAGAAGATGACTGATAATAACATGCAAAATGACATATACCTTATTTTGTACATAATGTCAGCACCCTGGTGGATGAGATAGTGGAGGATCTCGAAGCTGGGTGTGCCATGACAATACGGTGCACGCTGGTGTCGAATAGCGGCTATCAGTGGTGGCAGACTCATGGGATGCACTGCATTGACGCTGCTCCCTGACACAATTGTCAATACAAAAAAAAATATATAAAAACTCATCATCAACACTATCAAACTACACACAAATTACATAAAAACACATCATCATCATTTCCCTGATGCTAATCCTGATTTACAGAATAGGGTGAGGTAGGATTCAGAGAAAGAATATATACTGGGTGAACCACATCCATGTTGTTCCCTGTCACACGGCACAATTTTCATCCATCCATCCACCACCCAATCCTACGCTGCCCCATGAGGAGTGTAGGAGCCTGGGGCTAGGCAGTTGGTCTCGACATTTAAGATGAGAGTGACCAGCCTCACTCATCCCTGAGTGGCATTACATGAGCAATCAACCCCAACCACCCCTTGGATATAAACTTTCACCGGCTCAATCCGACTGGAGCACAATAATTACCCACTAAACCACCAGGTGCCAAAATATGGCTATATGGTTACCACCCAACATAGTAAATGGTTTCCTGGTGTACAGGAAACCATTTGGCTTGTCACTCAGTGCAGAGTCACCCACAGGCAGAAGGAAAAGGAAAGAATGAAGGAAAGAAAGAGAGAAGAGGGAGTGTAAAGTCACCCGTAGGCAGAAGGACAAGGAAAGAATGAAGGAGAGAAAGACAGAAGAGGGTGGAAGGAAAGAAGGATGGAAGAGAGGAAAGGGCAGACACATGAGAGCAGCACTACATCGAGTGAGTGGATGGTGAGCTCCCCCACCTACATCCATGTTGTTCCCTGACACATGGCACAATTTTCAACGTCCACATATCAAATAAAATATAATAAAATGACCATTATTGCTTTTATTCCCCTGAACTTCTTTCCCAATTCAGAATGAGGTGAGGCAGGTTTCAGTAACATAAAGAACAAATGTGGGTTGCACCACATTCATGTCCTCCCCGCCACACGCTGCACACTTTTCACTACATACCCATTATTATCAATATTTCCTCACCCTCTTTCCCATATACACTTAGGATGAAGTAGTATCATGAAACAAGAAGACAGTTTTACTTCTTTCACCTGTACTTGGCCCAGATTTTCATCTTTTTGCAATTTATTTTATGCAGCTTTGTGGGGAAAAAAAAGAAAAAATGACTCTACACCCTTTCCATGGCACTCCTTAGTGACTAGCATCACATCCTAGTATTAATCTATTGTTAGAATACAGCATTCAAAATGGGGATACTAAATTTAGGCCAAATTAGAGCAAAAATAGTAAAGTTCTTGTTATATGTCAGCGATGTGTTCTAAAATATCAACTTTTTACAAACCAGTACAAATGATGCTGAAAATTTGGGGATATTGGTAAGGCTGGTGTATAGGAAACCATGGAAGTAATGAATAGGGAATTGTTTTGAAATTTACTGTGGACTTGAGACTGTTTGGCCAAGCAGCATCAACAATAAACACACTGAAGCATCTTGTTCAGTATTAGTATTAAGTCATCTGTTGCTACACTTGTACAAAAATAAATATTGTCTTCAAATATGCATTATGTGAAGACAAATGATCTCAACACCCCAACTCTGCATGAAAAAAATACTTTGAAAAGAGGAGGTTTTTAGGAACTGGATGTTTGGATATAGCAGGATGTACTGTATACTGTACAGTATGTCATCTGACTAAAAGGGTTTACATGATAAACATAAACCTTGACTTATTACTAACGATGTTTAAACTGACCGTTATCAATCATGTACTTAGCCATCTCAACCACTTTCTGTGTGAGACACTGGGAGAGAAGAAAAGACAGAGGAGTGTCCACACTGGACCCAATGTCCACCAGTACGGGTGCCTGCAACGAAACGCAAGATGATAAATTAGGCAAATAAAACCATTCCTATGGCCATCAGTAAGTGAGAACGAAACCAGGAAGCTATTGTGAGAACACTTCAGCATGGAGGATGTAGCAACCCCACTAACTATATCCTTTTCACCTTAACCTGGCCTAGATTTCTGTCCTTTTGCATCTTATTTCATGTAGCTGAGTTGCAGAAAAAGACATTATTATGGCTCTACATCCTTTCCCTACCATTCATTCATAACTAGCATCCTACTCTTATGTTAATCTATTGTTGCAACTCAACATTCAAGAGATGGCAATCTTAGGGCATGTCAGAATAAAAGGGGTGCAGCTAGCAACACTGCTTGTCTAGCTTTCTTTGTAAACTGAGATGTGATGTATGAAGAATTAATCATCAATCCCATTTAGCCTCATAAAAACAGGAACACTGGGGCTCAGGACCTGGCAACTCAATCCCTACATTTAAGGCAACGGTAACCTGTCTCACTTTCCCTTGACAGACATTACACAAGAAATACACCCCAACAACAATAAACATAATTACATCACCAATTTCTTACAATAAATCCATTACTTTCTATTTAATTTTGGACAGACTCTGGCAATGAAAGGGCTAATGAAAGCTACATTGAACTCCACCAGCTAAAAAAAAAAAAAAAAAAAATCTTCACAGCTGAGTAATTGGAGCAACAAACAAAAGAATAAAAAGCAACAATACCTGCTGGATCAATCTGACATCCTCTGGGTCCACTATGGAGCTGCTGACATTCTGCAGGAACTGATCAGCTGGGATTCCTGCATCAATCAGTATCTTCAGGCACTTGAACCTGTAAATTATGCATACACTTCATAAGGATCTGGCACTCCCTTGTGGTAGACAATGCCTCATCAGCATCCAACCAGGACCCTTCCCATGGCAAGGTGCGGGGAAATACGAAGAGGTTTGGCTCCTGGCTGGATGCCACAGCTGCTCCACCCAGGGTGCACAGAGCCACCACATGAAGACTCCTCTTCAGGTGTTCCAGTACATGAAGCACTAATTTCAGAAGGTGATTCCTCAGGTACTTCTCAGGCATAAATGGTTTATGAAATATGCTGCATTTACAATGTTTATGGAATAAAAGGCATTTAAATCTGAAATAGTATTAAGAGAAATTATGCATTTCTACCCCATGCTACATCCTCTATACTCTATTTTTGCTGTATATTTTGGTGTAATAGTTCACAGTGTATTGACTGATTATTGTTTATGTTACAGTAATTACATTTTGTTAGAATTATTAATGACCCTGCTATTACAAATAAACTACCTCCCCTACACATAAGAAGGAATGTTGCCTCCCTTGCATTATTTTACAGATACTTTTATGGCAAATGTTCAGACAAAGTTGCATCCATTGTGTCACCTCTCCATGCCTTCCCGTGCTACACGGGCACCTGGTAGCACTCATGACTGGAATGTCACACTGCCACGTTGCGGAAGTTCTGCCTATCAAAGATCTTTTATTTCCCAAACAGCATCTCTTTGAAACTTGCTTCCACAGACTTGTTTCCCAATAAACTTCAACCTACAGCTGTTCAAGTCCACCTGTTATGGATTTCCTATGAATGGAGGGCACCAGTAATCTGGTGTATTGATTATTTTTTAATTCATTTGTTTTTCCTTCCTCTGTTGTATATATATATAAAAAAAAAAAAAATGATTACAAGCATAGAAGACAGTAACATGGAGTGGAAATGGTTTATTTTTTCCATTATCATTATTCATATTTAAATAGCCTGTACTCAGTAACTGCTGCAAATCTGACATATGTTCACAAAATAATACAATTATGTCACTGAATGAACTCAGGAATCACCTTCTAAAGTTGGCACATCAGGTTCTGGGATATACTGTGCAGTGCTTTTGTTCAAATTTCATGAAGATCCCTAACCTCTTTCAGCTCAGTTGATGTCATTTGCAGTCACTCTGGAGGACTGATCTGATAAGCAACCAAGGTGAGTCACTGCTACCTCATAACTAAGTCTCATCAATCTTCAAGCAATCATGACATCAAGTTCTAGGAATGGCCTAGTACCATCAGGTGAAAGCAAACTGACAACATTGGACTGACTGTGAGTTACATTTTGTGTTGCAACTGAACTAAACTCACCTTTCCCACTGCACACCCAAGTGGTAGAGGCTGTAACTGCATACGACTCTGACTAGCTCTGCTGGATCCAATGGTTCAGGAATAAACAGCTCTTTCGATGTTAATGGTAGAAGCTTCTCTAAGAGTTCAGTGTCTTCCTCGTCATTCTCCACTTCTAACACAGCTTCCCTGAAAAATTAGAAAATAATGAGATTCATTATTTACCAACAGTATCAGTACAGTACTATACTGTAAAGCATAACTGTAGCCTATGTCACATGTAAGACCACCACCACCAATACAACCAACATCATCACTGTCATCGCCCCACCATCACCACCACATTCATTATCATCATAATTACAGTATCATCATCATAATTACAGTATCAATATAATAATTTTATCATCATCATCCTAATGCTTAATTCCTACCTAAATATAGGGTGAGGTAGGACCCACAAACAAGAGAAAGCATAAATATGGGGTAACTATCAATACCATGCTCAGTTAAAAGGGCCTGTCATGAAAAAAATAAATGATGTGCGCCTATAACTTGTGATGCGAAGCTTGAATACTGAAGGCCTTTTTTGCTCCGATGGCATACTGTATTTCATTGCCTATTTCAACTTACTTAGCATATGGAAAACTTTTCAGCATAAGGCATCAGATTGAAAGGGTGGACAACAAAAAAGAAAGTCAACTTAATGAGTGACTCACAATGAGGATATACTGAACTCTGATCTCCCCTTCCTCTTTTTCATCTTGTTTGCTCCATATCCTCTTCCATCCATTTACTGATCTGTCCATCTATATATCTATGTTTATAATTATCTTCAATGAGCATTTACAGTACTGTACATCTGTCTCTCCTTCCTCCTTTACATCCTTTCTGCTGCATTTCATGAACTAATCTATCTATCCATCTATCTATCTAAAAATGAGTTCATACCATACACCAGTCTCCCTATCTTCTTCTGTATTCTATTATCTCATCTATCAATTCATCAACCAATAACAAGAACTTACTTCACATCAGTTTCCTTGCATTCCTCTACATCCTCCCTTTTGAGCACCATCATCCTCCATGCTTTGCTTCCACGTTTAGGGAACTCCACGGCAAAATGCAATGCCAAGACACCAGCAGAAGTAGTCAAGTTTACATCTGCCCCACATTCCAGCAGCTTCCAGACTCCACGCTTCCAGCCCTTCTGTACTGCCAGCATCAGAGGAGTTGTACCATCACCGTCCCTGGAAAATGATGCAAAATTTATGTCTATATATCTATCTATCTACTGCCAGATGTCTTAATCCCGTGAATGGTGGCCACGAATAAACTGTCTCCATGTCACCTAATCCTCTGCCATTATCTGCCCTCCCTCCAACTCACCCCTCCCTCTCTCTCTTATATCCCTCCATTTCATCCCTCCATCTCATCCTTGGTCTCCTCCTCACTCACATACACTCTGCTAGTTATTCTTTCAATTTCTATCCACATGGCCAAACTATCTGAAAGTACTTCTCTTGACATTTTACTCACATCCACATCAGCCCCACAATATTATTTTCTTCTTCATTTGTGTCTCTCTCCATGAAATTCCACAGAAAAAACGCCAACTGAAATTCTACTGATACCTCAGGTGATTCATCTATTCCTCCTAAATTTACATTATCATTTGTATGGAAAAAAAAAAAAAGTGATATTTTGGAATACATCCCTGGCACATAATGGAACCTAACAGTAGAGTATATAAAATTCTTGGATAGAATTAGAGGATCTTGAAGTACAGAAAGAGACAAGTATCTTCCCAAAGTCTGACCAATACACAGAAGAAACAAACCATCTGAAAAATGCAACAGTAGAGATAAGATTTTTCATTGTACCTGTATTTTGCCAGTTGTAAGTTTTCTGAACATGGAACTGGGAAGATACTTGTTGCTTTGGCTATACATACAGGGTGTTTCTGGAGGAATGGGCAAAACAGTGGGGAATGGTAGATGAGGGAACTATAAGTTATTAAAAAATAAATATATAAAAAAAGTTATATCACCATGGGTACAGATCTCAACTGTTATGGAGCTGCAGTTACTGATGACCTTATGGGTGACTTACCACAGAGGTTATTTTACCCCACAACAACATCAGTAACTAGCTCTGTGATGGCTTAAATACTGACATATGTTGATAAAGGATAATTTCCTTGAAATTTCCTCATAATTTCCCAAAGTTATGGCCTTTCCCCCTAGGACACCTGTATAATAAACCCTTACTGTATAAAAATAATTTTTGGATAAAATTTGAGGATCCTGATCTTATATATAATAAGCCTTACCATGAAATTCTATGATAAAATTACTGTACAGGATCCTAATGTTACATACTGTACAGTATGGCCCATGTACCGTACAGTGCTGCTCCTCCAATCCACTGGAAAATACCTGGTGTGTTGTGGGGATGGCTCTGTCAGCAATATCATCAATATCAGTCCTATATCACTTCTTACTCCCACACCAGCAAACTCAGACATCCTTACAACACATAAGGTACTGTCAGGCAAGTCTCTAGCGCAGTGGTATTTATGGGCCTCAATGTACAGTACAATCAGGTCTTACTGTAAAATTCTTGCATGAAATCAGAGGAAAGGTAGTACACCATCAACCTTGGGAGGTACTACCAAGAGAGTGAAGTGTGGCTACGGGCTTGATAATGAAACACATAATCACCACTTTTAAGCAGGAAACATTCAGCAACAAGTACAGTCATTTGGGGATCTTTTTTTGTAAGTGACTGTTAACTGTGTCAAAGTCCAAGCTGAGACTCTCATATCATTACAGATCTTATTACACATCTCAAGTATCTTTCTTCCCAAAACCTTCCAGTAATTGTTGGGAAGAAATTAGCTGGTCTTGGCATTTGCTTTAGTTGTGAGTCCAAAGAAAACAATTGTACCATGGCAAACCTCAGTACAAACGAAAATTTCTTACAATGAAGCATGCTGTCATTTTTATGCGAGTACTGTGTACGTATGATCACAGGCATCCAACCTTGCATTGACATCAGATTTGTGCTCGAGGAGAAGGTCAAGGATGTGCTCATCTTGGCTGCTGTAGCGAAGCATGAGTGTGTGGAGGGGTGTCTGTCCAGCATAACCCTCCTTTGTGACGTCTGCCCCATAACTCAGAAGCAGTGCAACCTCCTCCACTGAACCCTGATGTTATATGATGATCACAAATTTCCAATTAGCTCTGATGAGTACAGTTAACATATTTCTCATTTTAACAGAACTACAACCAAACATCAACATCCATCCATTCACCCCACCTATTTATCTATCTATCTATAGTCTGATGTCTCCATCCTGGAGTGGGTGGTCAAAGGATTACAGCACATGACCCTTTTTTCCCCATTTATGAATAGAGAAGAAGTCTGAAACTTCAGTGATAAATCATTAAGTGCCTCTAGCAGTGAAGAGATTAATGAACTGTTTGATATGTATCCCATCCCAACAGAAAAGCCTCTCCTAAGCTGACTAAGATCATATGGAGATAGTAGGAATAACCTAAAAAATATAGCAAGAATAAACTAGAAAAAGAAATATGTTACTGCATCAATAGCGACCTTATATCTATCTCCTCCCAAACAAAAAGTCTCCCCTAAGCTTAGTAAAATCATATGGAAACAGCAAGAATAAACTAAAAAATGTCTGCAGTATAAAGGGTCTTTTATCTATCCCCTTCCAAATAGAGTCTCTCCTAAGCAGAATAAAATCTGCCACTAAGGAGTGACAGAAAAGTTTTCCAGTTGCATGCTCTTGTTGGTGACAACCCCTGTGTTGTAGTAGGGTACAATATGTCATATGTACAGTGCATGTAGTGTAAAAGAGATAGAGAGAGAAATGTGTCTGAGAGTATATGCTGGCCTACTCTACATGTCAGTGACATCCTAAAAAAAAAAGGTAATTAGAGGAAGGTGGTCAGGAGTTAGTCCTGAGGGCTAATGAAATAGGAGCCCCAGCTTTCCTAACCCTCTTGCTAGTACTAACCCTGACTGGATGGAGCTACAGCCTACTCCCAAATATGTCACTGCACTGAAACAGTGAAGTATACAAACTTGCAGATATATATATATATATCTATTGCCAGACACCTCAATCCCGTTCGGGGTGGCCACAAACAAATTGCCTCCACGTTACCCTGTCCCCTACCATTTCACTGCCCTGCTCCCAACTCACACACCCCTCTCTCATATACCTCTCCACTCCATCCCTCCATTTCATCCTCGGCCTCCCCCTCCCTCTCCCCCCCTCCACCTCACTCACATACACTCTCTTCGTCACTCTTTCACCCTCCATCCTCTCCACATGACCAAACTACCTCAGTGTATTCCTCCTAACGCTTCCTATCACATCCACATCCACACAACAACGCTCCTTTATATCCTCATTTGTCAGCCTGTCTCTCCATGTGACTCCACAGGCTCCTCTTAAATAACTCATTTCCACTGCTCTCACTCTTGACTTGTGTCCTTCCAACAACGTCCAAGCTTCGCTTCCATATGTTACAGTTGGTATCACAATACTGTCATGTAGTAACTTTCTCACTTCCATGCTCACTTCCCTGTTTCTTATCACTGCTTTCAAGGAACCAGCAACCTTTCTTCCCTGCTGTACCCTATCAAGCACTTCATCCTCCAAACCTCCATCCTTACTCATCACACTACCCAAGTGCTTAAACGTACTCACATTTTCCAATACCTCACCATCCAACCTTGCTGTACATTCACTGACTTCACCTCTCTCAAAGACCATCACTTTACTCTTCCCTACATTCACCTCTAGATTCTGTTTCTTATACACTCCCAAACTCATCCACCAAGGCTTGCAGCTCCCCTTCGTCTTCACTCAACAACACAATATTATCTGCAAACAACAGTATATATATATATGTATGTATAAAACCTGAGCACTTACGTATTCCACTGCTGTGTGTAATGCGGTGCCACCCTCATTCTCTTCCACATTGGGGTTGGCGCCACCTTCAAGCAGCTGTCGTACCAATGCAATGTTTCCTATGGCTGTAATGTATACATAAAACCTAGTTGCAGCAATACACATATGCTTGCATGCACACAAATACATATACATACATACATATATGCATACATACTAGAAATACACACAGACACAGACACACACACACACACACACTCTCTCTCTCTCTCTCAAGAATGACATGACTATAGTACTGTATCATCAAAACAATAATGGAGATGAACATCAGTGTAATATCAAAACAACTGAGATGAACAACAGTCTCATATCATATGTAGCTATATTCAGCAGGATGTACAATGCTCACACATGAATATACAACCTTTCACCCGCTTCTATTTGAAAAGTCTTTTCTAATCAACATTATCATCATCAATTCCAATTTGCCCCATATAAACAAGAGGATGGGGACCCAGAGCTAGACTATTCAGTCCTGGCCTTTATGGCACAGGTGACCAGCCTCACTATCCCCTGAGTGGCATTTTATGAGCAGTAAACCCCAATCACACTTCAGATGGAACCCATACAGGCTCCATTAGGCTGGGAAACCTAACACATTATCCAGGAATCATTGGTCTCACCACCTTGCATAGTATATGGTTTTCTGGGATTCAGGAAACCATTTGACTAGTCACTCACTTTTCTATTCTCAATAATGCATTCTGGTAGAAACTGAAAATAATTTTATGAATGAAGGCAAAGGTATAAACAAGCCATCAGTTACACATCTTAGGCAAAAAATAAAAATATTCATCAATACAGTACTGCCCCATGAGCACGAAGGAGATTTAGAGACTGACTAGATGAGTGTAGATGAGTGAGAGGGAGGTGGTGGTGAAAAAGGATGATGAGATAAGGGATGAAGTGATGTATGGGAGGAATGTGTGTGACTTGGAAGGAGGGCAACCAGGCCAATGGTAGAGGACAGGGTGATATGGAGGTGATTTGTTTGTGGGCACCCCTTGTGGGATTAAGCCATCTGGCTATAAACAAATATGCCTCTTCTGTCTTTCTTTCCTTCATTGATTCCTTTCCTTCTGCCTACACGTGACTCTACATTGAGTGACAAGCCAAATGGTTTCTTGTACACCAGGAACCATTTACTATGCTGGATGGTACCCATATAACCAAATTTTGGCACCTGGTGGTCCATCCATCCATCCATCATCCAATCCTACATTGCCCCATAAGAAGCGTAGGAGCCCGGGGCTAGCCAGTTGGTCCCGACATTTAAGATGAGAGTGACCAGCCTCACTTATCCCTGAGTGGCATTACATGAGCAATCAACCCCAACCAACCCTTGGATATAAACCTTCACTGGCTCAATCCGATTGGAGCGCAATAATTACCCACTAAACCAACCTGGTGGTTTAGCGGGTAATTAAGGGGCCCTAATCGGATTGAGCCTGTGTAGGTTTATATCCAAGGGATGGTTGGGGTTTACTGCTCACATAATGCCACTCAGGGATGAGTGAGGCTGGTCACTCTCATCTTAAATGTCAGGACCAATCTGCCTAGCCCTGGGCTCTTATGCTCCTCATGGGGCAATGTAGGACTGGATGATGATGATGATGATGATGATGATGATATTGTATATATATATATATATATATATTTCAGAGGAGTAGACTGTAGCACCAGTCAAGCAGGGCAGTACTCCCAAGGTGGATGGAAAGCTGATGACAGTGTGCTGGAGCTCTCATTTCATCAGCCCTCAGGACTAGTTCCTGATCATCCCCCTTTGCTGAACTTTTTCAGTGTCTCAGTTACACAGAGAGTAGGCCAGCATGCTCTCCAACACAAATTTCTCTAACTCTCTACACCAAACTACATGCACAGTACACACTACACTTCCTTTTCCAAAATTAAAAAAAATCATGGCATCTCAACACTCAGCTTCGGAGTCCCCGGGGGGAGAACCATAAATGCCCCCACCTTCCGCCCCTCTCCCGGTGACGACTTGAGCTGCCTGGAACCACTGACTCACTTCTTCATTTCTGCAACATTCGCGGCCTTTCCTCCAACTTTCGCTCTATTGAGCACCACCTCTTCTCCTCTAAACCTCACCTTCTCTTTCTAACTGAGACTCAGCTGTCTGAGGCAACTGACAGCAAACCCTTTTCTGTATCCTCCTACTTTCTCTATACTCATTTCAAAGCCAAAGGTGGCTGTGGTGTATACTGTATATACACAACGACTTATCTTGCTCTCGTGTTCCTGAACTCGATTCTTCTGAATTCTCCACACTCTGGCTTCGGGTTTCCTGTCATTCTCTGACTAAATATATCTGTGCTGTTTACTTATCCCCTAATTCTACTATCAAAAATTCTTTGACTATCTTACTTCTACAATGGAATACGTTCTATCCATTTCTCCTTTCTCTGAAATATCCATTTTAGGAGATTTCAATGTTCACCACCACCTTTGGCTCTCCTCTCCTTTCACTGATCCACCCGGTGAACAAGCCTACATCTTTTTTATCCTTAATGACCTAGAGCAGCTGGTACAGTACCCTACCCGTATCCCAGACCGCCTTGGAGAGAGCTCCAGTATACTTGACCTCTTCCTTACAACTAATCCTTCTGCTTACACTGTTAATCTTTTCTCTTCGTTGGGCTCCTCCGATCACAACCTCATCACCTTAACCTGTCCTATCACTCTGGTACGGCCTGTGGACCCTCCAGGGAATCGTCGTCTGTGGCATTTTGGAGCCGCGGATTGGGAGGCCCTCAGGCAGTACTTCTTTGATTTTCCCTGGAATGATTATTGCTTCCATGGCCGGGAGCCATCTGAGTTTGCCTTGCGCATTACAGAGGTTATTCTCTCAGGCATGAAAGCATACATTCCTTTCTTGTATCCTTCGTCTAACGCAAGAAAGCCTTGGTTTAATTACGCTTGTTCTAATGCTGTCCGCAACAAGGAGGGGGCCTACAAAAGGTACCGGAGCCAACCCACCCCTGAATCACATCATCTTTACGTTTCTGCCCGGAATCGTGCTAAGTCTGTTCTTCGCTCTGCTAAAAATAATTTCATCCGTACTAAATGCTCTCAGCTCTCCAACTCGAATTCTTCCCGATCCTTCTGGCACCTTGCCAAAAACCTTTCTAAAAACTTTACCTCATCATCCTTCCCTCCTCTGGGACGCTCCACTGGCAATCTTCTCACCTACCTTTCAGACTCCTGGTCATCCTCCTTTCGGGACTTTGGCGAAAGCTTTGCCATTGCACTTGACATCTCAAAGGCTTTCTATCGAGTCTGGCATAAATCTTTAATTTCCAAACTGCCCTCTTACGGTTTCTATCCTTCTATCTGTGCCTTCATCGCTAGCTTCCTTTCTGGTCGTTCTATAGCTGCTGTTGTAGACAGCCATCGTTCTTCTCCTAGATCTATCAACAGTGGTGTTCCTCAGGGCTCTGTCCTATCACCAACTCTCTTCCTTTTATTCATCAATGACTTTCTAAGCTGTACATCTAACCTTATCCACTCATACGCTGATGACTCCACCCTTCACCTTTCCCTTCGGTTCCCGCAACGCCCATCCCAGCAGTTACTTCAACAAACAAGGGATGAGGCTATGGCACACCTAATGTCTGACTTGGCTCGAATCTCTGACAGGGGTAAAAATAATCTGGTTGTTTTTAATGCATCTAAGACTCAGTTCTTACACCTATCAACCCAACAAAATCTTCCACATGTATACCCACTAATGTTTAATAATATTCAACTTAATCCTGCATCATCCTTGAACATGCTTGGGGTTTCATTTACTCGGGACTTATCTTGGAAAGATCATATTACATCTCTTGTAAAATCTGCTTCCAAGAGATTAAGTGTGCTAAGCCGACTCCGTTCCTTCTTTACCCCTGCACAATTGTTGACTCTATACAGGGGTTTTATCCGCCCCTGTGTGGAGTACAACTCTCATGTGTGGGGAGGCTCCCCACATACAGCTCTTCTCAATAGGGTGGAGCCAAAGGCTTTTCATCTCATTAACTCTCCTCCTCTTACTGACTCCCTTCAACCTCTGTCTCTTCGGCACACTGTTGCATCTTTATCTCTTTTCTATCGCTACTTTAATGGTCACTGCTCCTCTGAACTGTCTGTATGCATTCCTCCACCTCTATGATGGGCGCATGGCACCCATCTAGCAGCAAATTCTCATCCCTTTTCTGTCCAACTCTCTAATGCAAGAGTTAACCGTTACTCCCAGTCCTCATTTATGCAACAGGTCAACTCTGGAACTGTCTCCCTCTGTCTGTATTTCCTGCTTCCTATGATCTCCAGTGTTTCAAACGCAGTGTGTCCAGGCATCTCGCAATGATCAGATCTTGAAGTTGGCTCTCTGTTGTATTTTGTTTTTCTCTTGGAGGGAACTGTTATTGTGGGCTCATGGCCTTTGGTTCCTTCTTCCACGCATAAAAATATATATATATATATATATATATATATATATATATATGCAGTATATAATCCAGTATATAGACAGACAGATAGACTGACAGATACATAAATACATTCACACAGACTGAAACAGACAGATACTGAGGACATAAATAAACAGACAGATGGTCATCCAAGACCCTTGATACTGACTGACCTTTAGGCAGAGGAAGAGACCATGGGTCCCCCTCTGACATGTTTGGATCAGCTCCTGCCTGCAGTAGTGCCTGTACAGCCCCACTTGGCCCCTCCCTACCCAATGCACGATGCCCCACCACTGCTTCATACAGAGCCGTCACGCCATCAAACGTCAAGGCCTCTATCTCCCTATCTTCTGCAGGGGAATTGAAACATATATTTAAACACATGACTAAAGTTGCATTGTTTTTACTCCAACTTGGCCTAAATTTGCCATCTCTACATATTGAATGTTGAGCTGTCAATACAGATTAACGCTATAGCCTAATATGATGACAGTAATTGCTATCACTTTATCTCGAATGCTGAGTTGTAGCAATAGATCAACACTAAAATATGATACAAGCAACTGCCATCTCTTCATCTTGATTGCTGGCTCGCAGGTATAAATTAACACTTCAGTATGATAATAATAACTGCCATCTCTTCACCCTGAAAGCTGAGCTGTTGCAACAGGTTAACAGTAGAGTATGATGCTTGTCACAAAAAGTGTTATGTGAACGATGTGAAGCTGTAGCGTCATCTTTTTCTACCATCGAGCTATGTGAAATAAACCACAAAGGACAAATATCTGGGACAAGCTATGGCGATGGAAAACTGGGGTCTGTCTCATGTTTCTTACTAAACCCTCTTTTGTTCTAACTGGCCTAAAATTGTCATCACTTCCTCTTGAATACTGAGTTATTTAAGAGGAGCCTGTGGAGTCACATGGAGAGACAGGCTGACGAATGAGGATATAAAGGAGCGTTGTGGTGTTGATGTGGATGTGATAGGAAGCGTTATGAGGAACACACTGAGGTGGTTTGGCCATGTGGAGAGGATGGAGGGTGAAAGACTAACGAAGAGAGTGTATGTGAGTGAGGTCGAGGGGGGGAGAGGGAGGGGGAGGCCAAGGATGAGATGGAGGGATGGAGTGGAAAGGTACATGAGAGGGGGGTGTGAGTTAGGAGCAGGGCAGTGAAATGGCGGGGGACAGGGCAACGTGGAGGTGATTTGTTTGTGGCCACCCCATACGGGATGGAGGCGTCTGGCAATAGATAGATAGATACAACGATAATTAAAGAGTCATACTCTGTCTTGGTACAAAGTTAAAAAATTAACTGTGATTTTGCAACAACGATATTTTCAGGCCACCTCCAATAATCTCGTGCAGATGCTGTGACGCACATAAGCCAAAATGGCTGCCCTGTGTTTACACTGGGTGTGATCGTTGCCTTTCATTCTATTTTGTACATGAAAAGCCACTGGAACATCATTGTTACTGCCAAATAACAGTGCAAGTGCTTAACAAACAGTGCAGTGTGCAATATTAAGTGAAGTGATACTTTTTTGCATGTGGAAATTTAAAACTTGTAACTTGAAAATTGTGTCAACCTCACGTAACCATCATCCCTTTTCTGGGCCTCTACACAGCTGACTGAGCAAAGATGCCTACCCAGTTTTATACTGGCTGTGATCATTGCCTCTTGTTTTATTTTGTTCACAAAAGGCCAATGGAACACCAGTGTTACTGCCAAATAAAGGTGCAAGTGCTCAACAAATAGTGGTGTGAGCAACATTAATGAAGTGATACTGTGTCTTTTTGTGTGGAGTGGTCATCCAGACCCTCCAACTGTCCCCCATCCTGAGAAGGGGGGGGGACCCTTGGTGGTGATTCATACCAGCATAGGACAAACTGCAGGTGAGTGGCAAAGGGTTTTTTTGGGAGGGTTATTTTACGATTTGCGATCGAGGTCACCCTCCCTAACCCTGTTAAACCCATGTTACAGCATCCTTGTTATGCGATAATTCATTATGCAATAGGTATTCACTTGAGGCAACCCTATCAAATAAAGAGCCTGCACTGTATAATGATCACTATACTGTGTCTATATTTTATTTTCATGTC
This sequence comes from Coenobita brevimanus, assembly GCF_032717465.1. Taxonomy (NCBI): domain Eukaryota; kingdom Metazoa; phylum Arthropoda; class Malacostraca; order Decapoda; family Coenobitidae; genus Coenobita; species Coenobita brevimanus. Next base: position 31,202,229 of record NC_137020.1, read on the forward strand.
TTGTATTAATTTATTGGGCTCTTGAAGGTTACAATAACTGTGGGGCTATTTTGCCATTTATGGAAGGTTTGGGGGTTAGTACAGTACAGTACAGTACAGTACTGTACTACATTATTCGTGTATTCCACTTACAGCATTGGCATCAGCTCTGGCTCTATTAGTACAGATATTAGGAAATTCCATGGACAGTAATCGTACAGGCTTTAGCACTATCAGTCCAGATACAGTATTAGGAAGGCTACTGTAGATCATTGGTTTGACTGGATTAAAAGAAAGGCCGGCCTCTTACCTGCCATGACCAAGAGCCGCACACACTCCTCATGGCCCTGACTTGCGGCCTCGTGCAGCGGCGTCCAACCACGATTGTCATGGCCATCGGTGGGATGACCAGCATGTAAAAGCTCCTGCAACAAAAGAAAAACACTATAGCTACACTTCTACCTTTAAGTTCTATCCGTCTATCTAAAACCAGATGCCATTATCTCATAAAGGGTGGCCGTCTGTCTCTGAGTCAGTTGTTTTACAAGGAGGGGCACTAACCCTCCGCCAACCCACTTGCTGACATGTAGGTAATGTGTATGAATTGATTATATGGTTACCACTCATCATTATAAATGGTTTCCTGGCTTACAGGAAACCATTAGGCTTGTCACTCAATGTAAAGCCATCTGAAAAGGAAAGAAGAGTAATAAAAAGTGATTGGCAAGATGGAAGAAACAGGAATGAAGAGGGCAAACAGAAAAAGAATGATAAAGGTGAAGAAAGATGCAGACAGCGCTATTGAGTGAATGATGGTTGCACCACCTACCACAGATTGCTCCCCTTTTTATGTTCTTTTTTGCTACTAAGCCTACAGTCAATTACAGGAAATTTGCATGCACCTGGGTAAATTATTACTTGCTGCAACAAGAGAAATTTAGTATTACAGTATTTTGGAATTACACTCAACTAATGGAGACTGAAGTTATTAAGTTCACTATTCAATTTATACAGTTATTAGCAATGTCTCAGTAATTTCTCATTTCATCCCATACTCAATTTTTCCTTTTTTATGTGATTCATCCAATTTTTTACCTTCATTTCTGTTGGAAATAACCATTCTCTTGATACCCCCTCCTCCAAGAAAAGTGAAGTAGCCTGTTAGTCATTTTTGGCATTAACCTACCTACATCCCACTCAACTTAAACAAAACCCTGAACAATTCAGTCCTGTCAAAACAAGTAAGTATATTGGCCTACATTAATTATCTGCCTCACATTCTTGAAAACAAGAGCGGCCATGGGAGGATGCCTATTGCTCACAGAGGCCATGGCAAAACTAAGATGCTAGCAACTCTGCCAGTGACTAGCTGGAATAAATAATGCGACTCTTATCCTGCTGCCACCTGCTTTCATTGTTTAAAAAGTTCTCAATCTCCTTTATTACTGATCTCCAATGGAGTCAATTAGGAAAAGTTGTTTGCACTGATGAGATCTAATTATAGAACAATCCCACATTAAACAGATCAATTACAGACTGGAATGAGATTAATAACTATTTCTCTTCAGTACCCTATCACCAGGTATTCTGTGCTTGTACGAGTATTTTTCTTTCAGGGAATTAGCTACACACCAAACCTAACCGATCGGAGAACTTCTGATGGTCAATTTTCAATTGTTCACTCGATTATAAAAAATATATACCGGTACTGTATACATTTTCTGGTCAATTTTAGTGTGATTTGAATATGAGCTTCATTTATTGAGGAAATCATTCATTTTGGAGATTGGGTCTATCAAAGGCAAAATATACCTATCTTACGGTAGGATAGTTAAGAAAGTGGCCACATTGCCCATGGCAATGTTTACTGACAATCTCAGTGTCTGACAGTGTTGTTTACCATCACCCCAACTGGACGTGTCGAAGCATCTCGTGTCAAATGTGAAACTCAATTATTTAACCAAACCTAATCTAATCCAACCTAACCTCACCTGTGTTTGACAGCCAGCTTTCAAACGTAACAAATGCACATTAGGAACATTAAATATGACCAGCTACTGGCAGACGTCAGCGGAGATCCAAGGTAATTAAATATAGGATTTTCACGTTAGGTCTACTGTATATTTCCAAAAACAAATTAATAGTGGAATAGATTCAAAAGAACGTGTCTACAGCATGGTTGTATCAGATTTCCTGGATCGAGTGATGTATACTACCGAAAATTGACCCTTTTGGTTCCTAGTAGTGCACCTTTTCTATACTCTAGCCTGAGCATAATTAAATTTGATACAGGTTACTTGTACCCACCTTCACCACTTGGACGTGTCCCATGCGAGCAGCCAAACCCAAGGAAGTATTGGTGTCATCGTAAGCCTCATTGAAGTCCATGTTTACTTTGTCAGATGTCTGGTATTACCAAACAGATGTGGGGAGGGCAAGTTCAGTTAATATAATAATGGGATCTTGTTTCTGTTCTTGTGGTGGTTGTGCATGAACAATAACACGTCCGCCTTCACCCTACCAATGAGCTGCTCTCATACAACCAAAACATAAACAAACATCACGCGTCAACAAAGCCAAGCAGTGTTGTTGTTATATTTACCTATAATCTATATTGTCTCATTTGGCAAATATCAATCACATTGCTGGAAATTAACCAAAAACCCACCAACAATGAATTGAAAACAAGTGAGTTACGATGGGGGGCAGTAATAATGAATTTTCTCTCCGAAGTTTTTTTTTTTTTTTTTTTTTAACATGCCAGATTTAACAAAAACGTTGAACTGGCAATACGAATTTCACATACGCGTAGTAATTTGAATAATTGCAAGGCTTGGTGAATGGGTTTGGGAGTGTGTGTAAGAAATGGAATCTAAAGGTGAATGTAGGGAAGAGTAAAGTTCATGGTCTTTGAGAGAAGTGAAGTCACTGAACGTACAGTGAGGCTGGATGAGGAAATGGAAAATGTGGGCGAGTTTAAGTACTTGGGTTGTGTGATGAGAAGGGATGGAAGTTTAGAGGATGCAGTGCTTGAATGGGTACAACAGGGAAGAAAGGTTGCTGGTTCTTTGAAGGCAAAAATAAGGAACAGGGATTTGAGCATGGAAGTACAAAAGTCACTGCATGACAGTATTGTGATACCAGTCCTACTGTGTGGAAGTGAAGCTTGGACTTTGTTGGAAGGACACGAGTGAGAGCAGTGGAAATGATTTATTTGAGAGGAGAATGTGAAGTCTCATGGAGAGACAGACTGACAAATGAGGAAGTGAAGGAGACCTGTGGTGTGAATGTGGATGTGATAGAAAGCGTTATGATATACGGTATACACTGAGGTGGTTTGGCCATGTGGAGAGAGGATAGACAGCTAGTATTAGCGTATAGAGCTTTTCTATGTGACGTCACGAGTCATGTGACTTTTGTTTACCACGCTACATTGGACGGCAAATTATCGGAAGTCTAGAGAGAGAGAATTGCAGATTCCACAATGCCGTACCACTGCTGTGCCTTCGGCTGTAAGACAAGGCAGAAAACTGGAAGTGGGGTACACTTCTACCGGTTTGCAGCCAATGAGGAAAGGCGACTTAAGTGGATAGGTGCCGAGATGACGGCTTACACCTGCGCCGGTGTCGTATGCACGGAGTGATATCAACAGCCCTGTATACTTATCTTTTACCAGGTATGTACCGTGACTTTCTTGTTAATGTAAAGTGTAATATCATTAAAATTATGTTGTTGAAGTCTTTAAGTATTATGTTGTATTCATCATCATGAAATGACCTTTTTTTTTTTTTTTTTTAATTTGTGCCAATGTTATGTTTCAGTTGCAATGTAAAAGTTAACTTGACAGTTTTGACATATACTGTCAATTATACATTTTATGTTAAACTATTTTAAACATATATATAGGCTGTGTGTATGTGTCTAGGCCTATAATTACTGAAATTTCCAAATTAAGTAAATTTTTGGCAAATTTCCAGAATTACACCTAACTCACACTGAAGCTTAAAATTTTCATTTTTCAGTGTTTTATAGTGTGATTAATTTGATTCTAATATTCATTTCTGTCAGAAATTCCTTTTTTGTTTACACCAAACCAAGCTAATCCAACCAACCTAACCTAACCTAGGACCTAACAAGATTAAGAAGAGAGAATAATTGCAGTAGGCCAATAGGCCCATGCTAGACAGCTCCTACAAAAATGTAACTTATCTATCCTGCCTAAAATAGCCAATGCTTGTGGTGTGTGTGTGTGTGTGTGTAAAATATCGAATATTCTAGAAACTAATCAGAGAGATAGGACGAATGAGACAGGAGGAGGAGGAGAGGGGGGGATGGAGGAGAGAGAGGACGTAAGGAGGAATGGAGGGGGAGGGAGGAGGCATTTTTCAAGGAGGAGGAAGAGGTGGAAGGAAGATGGATGACAAGAGATGGAGAGACAAGGAGGAGAGAGGAAGGAAAGAAAAGGAGGAAAAGTAAGAAAGGAGAGAGAGAGGTGGAGGAAAGAGGGGGTGGAGGGGAGGAAACTAGTGGAGGTGGAGGGAAGGGAGGACATAAGGAGGGAGGGACTGGAGGCAGAGTGCTTTTCAGGGAGGAGGAGGTGGCATGAAGATAAAGGAGGGGGAAGGAAGGAGAGAAAGAGAGAGGTAGAGGAAAGAGGGCTGTGAAGGGAGGGGGGGGTGGAGGGGGGAACAGGTGGAGGGAGGGAGGGAGGTGGTGGAGAGGGGGGGGAAACTAGTGGAGGGAGGGAAGGAAAGAATGTGGGGGTGGGTGGAATGTGCCGGCTTCTGGTCAGTCTGGCTGGAGCAATGAATGGTGAAGGATCTACAATTTGGTAAGACATTTTCCCTTTTCTCTCTCTCCAATAATTGCTTCTGTGGTGATGATATAGATTTTCATTTGGACTGTAAACATTCCTGAGGGTTTCTAAAGCTTACTCCGGTAATTGAAATGGTAAGAAAATAGCATAACAGAGCTGGGTGTGGACTTTGGGGTGAGGTGTATGTGTGTGCGAATATTGAGGTGTATAAGTGTGTAGAATGAGGTGTTTGTGTATGGCGTTTGGATTGTGTGTGTGTGTGTGTGTGTGTGTTGATTTTGGATGTAGGCCTATGTGTAGATTTTGGGTGTATGTGTGGAGATTGGGGGGGGGGTGGAGATTGGGGTGTATATGTGTGGAGATTGGGGTGTATGTGTGTGGAGATTGGGGTGTGTGTGTGTGGAGATTGGGGTGTATGTGTGTGGAGATTGGGGTGTATGTGTGTGGAGATTGGGGTGTGTGTGTGTGGAGATTGGGGTGTATGTGTGTGGAGATTGGGGTGTGTGTGTGTGGAGATTGGGGTGTATATGTGTGGAGATTGGGGTGTATATGTGTGGAGATTGGGGTGTATATGTGTGGAGATTGGGGTGTATATGTGTGGAGATTGGGGTGTATATGTGTGGAGATTGGGGTGTATGTGTGTGGAGATTGGGGTGTATATGTGTGGAGTTTGGGATGTGTGTGTGTGGAGATTGGGAGGGGGGGGTGGAGATTGGGATGTGTGTGTGTGGAGATTGGGGTGGGGGGGGTGGAGATTGGGGTGTATATGTGTGGAGATTGGGGTGTATATGTGTGGAGATTGGGGTGTATATGTGTGGAGATTGGGGTGTATGTGTGTGGAGATTGGGGTGTATATGTGTGGAGTTTGGGATGTGTGTGTGTGGAGATTGGGAGGGGGGGGTGGAGATTGGGATGTGTGTGTGTGGAGATTGGGGTGGGGGGGGTGGAGATTGGGGTGTATATGTGCGGAGATTGGGATGTATGTGTGTGGGGATTGGGATGTATGTGTGGAGATTGGTGTTTGTGTAGATTTGGGGGTGTATGTATGTATGTGTGTGTGTGGAATTTTGGATTTTAATTTGTTTATGGATATTTTATGGTTTATGATGTTTCGAGTGATGGCTTATAAGGATTTTCTTTTTCAGGGGTGTGAGTTGGGGAGAGGTCAGCCTGATAGTGAAGAAAATAATGACCTGGAGGTTCAGTAATTTGTGGGCATCCATTCCAGCATGCTGTGTAACTGTAGAGAGACTGCTACCACAACCACACCTACCACAACTACCTCTACCATAACTGCCACTACCACAACCATAAATCTGGGGGACATTTAATTGGATACTGATCAGGTGAATATGCCAGAACCTTCTCAATTTTTTTATTTTATATTATTATTATTCATGCTAATTCCACCTGGCTTTCGTCAAGGGGTTAGGTAAATAACTTTCCCAGCTAATTTTTAAAAATAATTTGAGTTTTTAGTGACAGATCCCCAGCCTTCACAAATAATTTATGGCCGTGTAGGTGGATTGGGAGGGTAATATTGACTAGTAACCAAGGAGGCTTATGACCAAGGGTCTTCATAAAGATCCCTACCCCTTTTTCAGCTACTTTATTGCCAAGTGTAGATCAGATTGGAAAGGTACTTTTGGCTAGTAGCCAAGGAGACTTGACTAAGGCTCTGTGTAAAGATCCCTAACCCCTTTAGTTACTTTATGGCCAAGTGTAGTCAGATTGGGATGGTAATTTTGACTAGTAACCAAGGAGACTTATTCCTTACTTAAGGATAAAATTCCATGCAGCAACTGAGTGAAGATCCCTAGGAGAGACTTTGTAAGATCCCAAGCCTCTTTTCAGTTACTTCTTGGCCAAGTGTAGTAAGAGGAGACTCATTGCTTAACTCAGGCTAAAATTCCATGCAAAAAACTGTATACCTAACCCCTATTCAGTTAATGGCAAGTGTAGTCAGATTGATACTTAGATGCTTATTTTGGGAGACTCATTCCATAACTAAGATTCAGATTCCATGCAACAACTATTCAAAGTTCCCTAACTACTTTTCAGTTAAGTTTTTGTCCAAATGTAGTCAAACTGGAAGGGTAATTTTGACTAGTAACCAAGGAGACTTATCCCATAACTTATGACCAAGGTTCTTCATTATTTTCAGTTTATGGCAAAGCAGTCATATTGAAATGGTAATTTTGACTAGTAACGAAGGAGACTCATAACCAAGGCTTGGTAAAGATCACTGGCCCCTTTTCAGTTAATTGATGGCCAAGTGTAGTCAGACTGGGAGGGCGGTTTTGACTTATAACAAAGGAGACTGTCACAGTAGCTTTGCCCAGTTGTTCATTCCTTTGTAAATTATTTCTCTGTTCTCCTTCTGCCTGTGACTGGTTCTCCTTTTGTCTGTGACTGGTTCTCCCTTTTCATGTGACTGGTTCTCATTCTGCCTGTGACTGGTTCACTTTCTGCCTGTGACTATTTTTCTGCCTGTGACTGGTTCACTTTCTGCCTGTGACTATTTTTCTGCCTGTGACTGGTTCTCTTGCCTATGACCCCCTCCTCCTACCCATGACTGTTTCCATTTACCAGTGACTGTAAATAATGGTTTTCTTCTGCCAGTGACTATGAACAAGAGTCTCTGCCTGTGACTTCCCCTGGGGAGGGGCAGAAATGAATACTTAGTATCCCTGCATGTAGCAAGAGGCGACAGAGGGACCTTTTTTTCTAATCTCTTTTCTTACTCTCCTGTCCTCTACTGCTCCACCTCTTTGTGATAATTCCTTACCTCTTGTGGCCTTTTTTTTCCCACTCCTATCAGGCAAGTCACTGGTGTTATGACATGGATAGTTTAAGAACCTGCCATTAACACTGCCCCATCCTCCCTTCCTCCATGTATTATGACATGGATAGTTTAAGGACCTGCCATTAACACTGCCCCATCCTCCCTGTGCTTTAACACCAAACCATTTCATCACCAAGTGACTTCATGTCCAAAGCTGCTTCATGCCAGGCTTGGTGCTGGTTCACTAGTCCTTCCTTCCTGCTGCCAGGGACATGCTCCTAAATGCAGTGGCCAGGCATCTTTCACTGAATGGTTCTTGACTTTGTTTACTTCTTGTTTGGGAAGATTTTTTTTAGCAGTTCTAGCTTTCTCATGTAATGCTAGCTTTGAAATAGTCTCCAGAATTACTTCAGTAGATATAGAAAGATATAGATGGATAAATAAAGCACAGAGGGAGTATGGTGAATTATCTTTAGGTGTATTAGCAGTGGTTACAGTTTTTGCAGTCTTTAAAAATCTGGCAGTCGTCGTCATTGTTTAGTGGGTTAAGGTGCTGTTGGCTGATATTTTGAATTCGTTTGGTGGTTGTTTGCTACTGTATTTACTGTAAATGCCTGGTGGTTTAGTGGGTTAAGGTGGTATACAGGTAGATGTGCTGTGGAATATTAATAGGTCTTTTCACCTGTGGCAAAGGCAACAGGGCTTGAAGTGTTTTCTCTCTCTCTCTCAAAGGAAAGTTAAATTATCTGCTTATGGAGATTTCTGAGTGACTTTATTAAATACAAAGCTGCTTAGCCTGAAAATTTTGTTGATTTATCATGTCAGCCGTTGCCTTAGCTGACTCTTAGGTGCTTTTTAATTTGACTTTAAGGAGGCATTGTAGCGACTTAAGAAATGTGAAGATGCTCATCTTGAAATTTTGAGTTGATTTGTCAGCTGTTGCATCAGCTGATTATTAAGCAGTTATCAATTTTGGCCGTAAGGAGGCATTTTAATAAAAGTTCCACATTCTTAGTTTCAATGAAACTTAAATTGGCTGAAGTCTGTGCAGATAGTGTTTTCTTGTTTAGGTACAGAATTTAAACTTGTGATCTGTTTAGAAAATCCGGTTGGCTGGTGTTTGAATGTTAGGTGTGTGTTGGTGTGTTTAGATTAGGTAAGTGTAGATTAGGTTTGTGGGTTTGGGCGCCAGGTGCCTCAGCAACTACAGTACAGCTTCAGTTTTGGGAGTTGTTCAGTTCCATCAGATGAAAACAAAGCTGCTAATGTGTTCTTGTATTTGCAGGAAACAGATGACATCTAGCAAGATTTGTGAAGATATCAAGACAGCAAGATCAAGCCATGTGTGTAAATGCATTTTTCCAAGATGATTGGTAATGTGTTAAAACTGCCTCTCTCTCATTTTGCTTTAACTTGGCCAAAAAATACCTTGTTAGTCATGAAAAAGTATTGTGGAAAGGGTGTAACCACCTAAAAATAACCATCTTTGAATTATAAGTGTTTAGCTATACTGTATTAGATCAAAATTAGTGATCAGTCATGAAGTGTGGTGGAAAGGTTGTAGAGCCAGTGCTGTCTCTGTTTTTGCTGCTGAACTAAGTGAAGTAAGCTGTCAAAGCATATATCTTGGCCAAGTTAAAGTGAAAGAACTGTAGTTGTGTATACAGAAAGTCCTCATATATGCTAGGCATGAAGAATTGAAGAAGTGCTGTTTCATTCATTTACTTTTTCAGTTCAAGTAATTAACTCATTTTGTTCCCAGGGTCATTTATATTGTAGTCCTGAAGTGGTGTATTTTGTGCCCAGGCTTATCTGAACGTGAACATGTTGGTTTGTTGGCTGAATTTGCCCTTATGCTGTAGTCCACCATTTTCCTCTATGGGGCGATAGGGAGGTATAAGACTACTAACCAAGGAGACTCATGTACTCCTCCATCCTTGGAGGATAAGGGAGGGAATTGAGGGATGTTTTGTTTAATGGGATTGTCAATTGAATGACCAGTTGTTGAGCATCCCCAGTCTGTCTGGCCCAGCAGACCCATCTACCACAGGCAAGCAACAACCCCTTGCAGGGCTACCCCACAGTGAACCAGTTTTCCCATATGGTTAACTGTCCTGAAGCAGCTAAGTGTGGGGCATAGTGTGGAGGTTTGGTTCCTGGATGGATACTACATTTGCATCTCCACCCAGTTAGCAGGGGCACCACGTAGGCTCCACATCACCCCATATTAGGTTATATGGTTACCACCCAGTATTGTAAATGGTTTTTTGGGTTGCAGGACACCATTTGGCTTGTCACCCCGTGTAGAACCACCCAAAGTGGAAAGAAGAGAAATAAAAAGTGACAGGAAAGAATGGGAGAAGTAGGAAGAGAGGACAAACAGTACAATGAGCTGAAGTAGGTAGTACCACAGTGCAACCTCAATAATTCAAACCTCGAAAGTTTGGAAATCTGTAAAGTTGGAATACCATAATTTATGAAGTCTGTAATTTGTATTTCCCAACATAAGCTCACCAATACCCACAGACACTAGCATGTAAATTGCCAGCTACACTTATACGGTACTAATGACCTGATCACCTTAGTATAAAGCATTGGGTTGTTCATTAAAAGTTTCCTTTCCTCCTTGTGGTTAAGAAGCTGTGTTCTTTCAGTTTTACCATATTCAGATTTCACTGCACTTGTAGCTTCAAAAAGGAGTCCTGGCTTTACTGATTTGTGCAGTGCTGTGAAAAAAAGTGTTTAACATAACAGTGCAGCAGAAGTACATTGTGTGTGTGTGTGTGTGTGTGTGTGTGTGTGTGTGTGTGTGTGTGTGTGTTGGAAACAACCATGTATGACATAAAAATTGAAAGTACAGTAGTCAGTTCTGTACTGACTAAAACTAAAGTAGACTAAATAACTCATTGCAGGTGTTCTGAAAGATAGTGGTGGTGTTAAACCTGACAGTATATGACATTATAAAGCAGTGTGATAAGGTTTTTAAGTTTTGTTGAGTGAAATTATGGCAAGTATTCCTTCATCACACAACACCACGGAACACCACTTGTCATACGTCAAGTAATTTACTCACTTTTGACATAAACATGATTGATGGTAGGCAGCAGTCTCTTAATATAATTCTTTTAGATGTTTTGCATCCCTGTTAAACCACTGTGCAAGCTATTTGTGTAGATATAAACCTCCATCTTGTTGCACAGTGTGCACACGTATTGCATTACTATTTGAAATTTCAATGATTCTGCAAGATTACAATAATGCAGCCTTGCAGTAAGTGTACCTTATCATAAAATAAATAAAGTTAACTAATCATTCTGTGAGCAGTGCACAACACATGAAAAGCGTAGCATCACACCACATTGGTCGGGGTGTAAAATAAACAATCGGCTGATTACCCGCTATGCAACGCAAGATGGTAGGCTGTAATTATGTCTGTAGCCAGATGTCATAATCTCGTAAGGGGTGGCCATTTGACTTTTAGTTTGTTGTTTTATGGGGAGGGGTACTAACCCTCTGGCAACCCACTTGGTGACATGTAGGAAGCATGTATGGGTTGGTTATATGGTTACCACCCAGCATTGTAAATGGTTTCCTGGTTTACAGGAAACCAATAGGCTTGTCACTCAATGTAAAGCCACCTGAAAAGGAAAATAAGAGTAATAAAAAGTGACAGGAAAAATAGAGAAATAGGAAGAGAGGACAGACACAGAAAAAGAATGATAAAGATGAAGGAAAAAGAGGCAGCACTACAAGTAAGTTGCTGCAAGATGTAAATATTAATGTCTATCTACCTATCTATTGCCAGATGCCTCAATCTCGTTTGTTGTGGCCACAAACAAATCGCCTCCACGTCGTCCTTTCCCCCGCCATTTCACTGCCCTGCTCCCAACTCACACCCCCTTCTCTCATATACGTCTCCACCCCATCCCTCCATCTCATCTTTGGCCTCCCCCTCCCTCTTCCCCCCTCCACCTGACTCACATACACTCTCTTCGTCAGTCTTTCACCCTCCATCCTCTCAACATGGCCAAACCACCTCAGTGTGTTCCTCATAACACCCTATCACATCCACATCCACACCACAACGCTCCTTTATATCCTCATTCGTCAGCCTGTCTCTGAATGTGACTCCACAGGCTCCTCTTAAATAACTCATTTCCACTGCTCTCACTCTTGACTTGTGTCCTTCCAACAATGTCCAAGCTTCACATCCATACGTTTGAGTTGGTATCACAATACTGTCATGTAGTAACTTTTTCACTTCCATGCTCACTTCCCTGTTACTTATCATTGCTTTCAAAGAACCAGCAGCCTTTCTTCCCTGCTGTACCCTTTCAAGCACTTCACCCTCCAAACCTCCATCCTTACTCATCACACTACCCAAGTACTTAAACGTACTCACATTATCCAATTCCTCACCATCCAACCTCGCTGTACATTCACTGACTTCACCTCTCTCAAAGACCATCACTTTACTCTTCCCTACATTCATCTTTAGATTCCGTTTCTTGCACACACTCCCAAACTCATCCACCAAGCCTTGCAGCTCCCCTTCGTCTTCACTCAACAACACAGTATCATCTGCAAACAACAGTAGCCTACAGGGAGTTTCCAAACACTATCCTCACTCACCAGGGCCACTCCAACATCCACTACCCTACCTTGTACCTCTTTTATTACCCCATCCATGAACAGATTGAACAACCATGGAGATATGACACATCCCTGTTTCAACCCAACCTCCAAAGAGAAAAATTCACTTAGTTCACCATCCACATGCACTGCAGCCATAGCACCATCATACATACTCTTCACAGCATTCAACAACTTCCCATCTACTCCATATATTCTTAACACTTTCCACAATCCTTGTCTATCCACCCTGTCATATGCTTTCTCCAAATCCATGAAAGCCGCATACAAGTTTCCCTTCCCTAGAAACTTTTCCTGATCTAAGAATGAATATCTGATATACACAACCTTTTCCCTTCCTAAAGCCTCCCTGTTCTTCTCCAACTAATTCCTCTGTTCTTTCTGTAACACTGTCAATAAGTACCCTGCCATACACTTTTCCTATTACACTAAGAAGACCCCTGTGATTACCACACACTTCTTTTTCCCCTTTTCCTTTGTACAAGGGAATAATTATACCTGACTTCCAATCCTCCGGGACTCTACCTTCCACCCAGGCCAATCTGCACATCTTCCACATCCATTCTACTATTATCTCTCCTCCATGCTTCAGCATTTCACTACACACTCCATCAATTCCTGGGACTTTCCCCAATTTAACTGTCTTCATTGCTTCCACAACTTCTATCCTACTGATTTCTTCTAGGAATGTACAGTACTGTAATTTTGACAAAACTAAATGAATGCAAATTGGTGGATGTTAATTATGAATACAACTATAAAGCATTTTAGAACAGGGGGACATACAATGAGGAAAGAGAAATTGCAAGAAAAATACTTATGGTTTGTAGCTATTATTGTACAGTACTGGTGATTATTACCATGAGTTAAGAGATGAGATAAATGGTAGTGTTAACACTGGAAAATAGGATACCTGAAGCCACCTAGTTAGTCTAGACTGCAATGCATGTGTCCAAAGCGTGTGTAAACCATGAGAATTAAGACAGCCACAGATATGCTTGATTAAAATTTCTTAGTTTTCAAAAGTTCAAATAGGACACAAGCACTTCGAATTCTAGAGCTTGAACTGTATATCAAGTGAGTAGATTATCACAATCACCTACCACCTGAGGGACTAGTAACCAAGGAGACTTATGAAAGTAAGTCTCCTGTACCTGTAAAGTCTATTGCAATACTATATTGCTATGGCTGGTAACTCTAACCAAAGAGACTGTGCCACCTCATGAAGGTAACCAACTCCATTGTCTGTTAAATTTAATTGTTACAGCATGTTTTTAAACCTGACAGATCCTTATTCCCTTTTGTCTCAGTTGATGGCAGTGTGTAGTCAGATTGGAGGGTTGATGTGACTAGTAACCAAGGGTGATGGCATCTAGGGCTGGTGGCAGTACTGTCAGAGCAGAGGGAGTGTGGCCATGTGTGGTTTGCCACAAGGGTGTGGGAAGTAACTGCATCTTGTTCATTGTTTAGTAAGAGGGTGCGTAAGAGATGTACAGTAAGTGGTATTAGTGGTAGACTGAAAAATGCTGATTTGGTGTGTGCAGTGTGTGGGGGAGAGCATATGGAGATTCAGGCATGAAAGGATTGAACTTGCTGGTGAGTTGAGTGTGTGGAGGATTTGTTTTTATTTGTTTATTATTATTATTTTTTTTTTTTTGGGGGGGGACATGTTATGCATTGGAGGTGGGGCTGGTGCTAGCTCTGTGGCTAGGGTAAGGAGTGATTGGAGGAAGTTTAGGGAGCTATTGCCTCCTGACACTGAGAGGGCTGTCCCTCAGTGCTAAGGGATCTTTGTACAGTACAGTGTGGCATGTGTTAGCAGTGTAATGCTGTATGGTAGTGAGACCTGGGTAGTGAAGGATGAGGATGTTCGCAGGCTCAAACATACAGAATGACAACGATTAGATTTGTTTGTAGTGCATCCTTGAATAAAAGGCCTTGGTAGGGGTGTTAGGACTGCAATTGAAGAGTTGAGAAGAAGGCTGGGACTTGAATGCGTTGGTATAGTGATGAGGAAGGGTTGATTAAAATGGTTTGGATATGTGAGGAGGATGGAGAGTGAGAGTTGTGATAGTTCAGGGTAGAGTTGTAAGAGGCAAACTAAAAAAAGACTTGGGATGAAGTCAGAGAGCGAGATCTCAAGGATAAGGGACTGAATAGGAACAAGGAGACTGCCAGAGGTCAAGCAGCATGGAGAGTTGCCATTAGATGACCAAGGCCGACTCATGCAAGCATGTTGAAGCCTTTGTAAGCGATAGGAAAGTAAATGAAGTAACCAAGGAGACTAATTCATACCTCATAACTAAGGATCAAACAGTGCAACTCCTCTCTCCCACCTTTTTTTTGTGTGTCAGTTGAGATGCGTTCCTATAAAGCTTAGTCAGGGTACAAAATAATTATTACCAGTTGCATGGAGGGAATACTGTTAGTTTAGGCCATACTTGTGGCTAAATGACATCTGTATATGAATTGTCTGTATTTGTGGATGTGGGAGCATCTCTTGACCAGTCAGTCAGTCAGACTAACTGATTTTTCAGCAGTTTTTCACTCGTGTAGATAGTAAAATATTGCAGCACTCATGATCCCACATCCATTACTTATATATTTATATGTGCTGACCATAAACTATTTTCTTTATTCGAATAAATGATTCTTTAATAAAAGTTTTAATATTCTGTCTAGTGGAGTACAGTATTTTTCGCCTTTGACTCTTGTAATAAGAAAAACGCTTGATTTTGACAAGGCAGTCGTAGAATTTCGATATTTTAGAGGTAGAAAAATTTTGCTTTTTTCAGTTGTTTCGGCAGAGTGAAGTATTGTTGTAACCCTTAATGAAAATACTAAACACATAACGAAAGAACCGCAGCTATAAAAAAAAAAAAAAAAAAAATCCATGCTCCTGGTGCAGACAAAAAATTTGAAATTTATCGACGTTTTGCTTTAGTGGCACATAGTGACGCAGGGTGCCGGTTCTGATTCCATCTGACTAGTGTTGCATGTTTATCTCATTTCTGTTGCTATGTCAATGGTCACTGCTCCTCTGAAATGTCTACTTGCATCCCTCACCACTCTGGTGGGTACGTAGCACCCATCTAGAAGCAACCTCATGTCCCTTTTCTGTCCGACTCTAATGCAGGAGTTAACGGTTACTCTCATTCATTCATGTATGCAACAGGTCAACTCTGGAACTGCTTTCCTTTTCACTTCCTAGTGCCTATGACCTTCCAGTCTTTTAAATGCTGTGTGCCCAGGCATGTAAAAATCAATGGATCTTGAGTTTGGCTCTTAATTTTTTTGTTGGAGGGAAGAATCTTTCAGGCTTTCTAGCATTTGGTTCCTTTTCCCTTGTATATTTTTTATTTAAATCGTTGTGGGAACAACGTTGCCTAAAAATTATCAGCTGTAGTGTTTATCTGTCATGTTTGACTTAATTACAGACCAGTTTTGCCTGGGTATGAAGTGGCTGGGTAGGCCAGAAACTGCCTATTGTATATATACATTTATTAAGTGCACACGTGCACCAGACCATGAGCAATAATTTAAACTTCAGCCCGTCTTCGTTAAGATGCGTGTCTGTGTATTATATTAAGGGGTGTAAACTGTAAGAGGCTGTTCATAAGAGCAAAAGGTAACCCATTTTTTCGTAAGGGTACGAAGTCTTAAAGGCGAGAAATGTTACTCCATAACTTGTAAGATATGTAATTTGTGGCCTTACTGTAACTGGAGTGAATTTTTTTTTTCTTTTTTTAAGGATGACCAGTTTTTGGTAGATGTTATGCCAGCATTCCACACCTTAGTGTAGTCAAATAGGTCATTGTGTTTTTTGCTGCAGAAATTATAAATGGGAAACCAAGGATATGAAGGTACTGGAGAGAGAGAGAGAGAGAGAGAGAGAATTAACTAGGAGTGTGTGTGTGTGTCAGGTGCAGGGGGAGACTGAGGATGAGATGAAGGGATGTTGTAGAGATATAGGAGAGAGGATGGCGTAAGTTTGGTGGGATGGTGAGAGGGACTAACTAGGTATGTGAGTGAAATGAGGGAAGAAGGAGGGGTAGACTAAGCGTTGAAGCGGAGAGATGTGTATGAGGGAGGTGTAATTTGGGGAAATGGAGAGTAGGGGACTAAGAGAGTTTGTGATTGAGGTGGAGGGATGTAATGGGGAGGTATATGAGAAAAGGGGGGTGTAAGTTGGAGGTAGGGCAGCAAAATGGCAAGGGACAGGGAGGCAATTTGTACCCCTACAGAATTAGTGAATCTGGCTATAGGTAGAGATAGGTAGGTTGTCTACACTTTCACGTTTTCGGTTAGAGTAATATGGTCTTGAGTTACATATTTTAAAGATTTGTTTGCTAAGATTATGCTCGGAACACTTACCTTGGCCTTATATGTTGACCTTTCCAGCCTGAATTATGAGTTGCAGTAGTCTTAAAACATGATGCTAGGCACAAACACTGTGAAAAGGATTTTGAGCCATAACATTGTTTCTATGCCGCAAGTTATG
>NC_137020.1:31223962-31303962 GCF_032717465.1 Coenobita brevimanus
TCAAAGGAGTGCTGTGAAAGATCAACGTTAATTTATGTAAAAATATTGTGAATTCTAATTTAACATAAATACATAGCTTGCTACTTAGTTGCTGTCTTGCATATGATCCTTAAATGCTTGATAAAAAGTCCCTCTTGCTGGGACCTAACCCTACCTTCACGCAATGTTCACCTATCAGCAAGTTACGACAATATATATCAATTATTAAATGAGGAATTACTTTTGGCTGGCATGACACACAAACAAAACTCCAGTGGTGGAATGATCTAGTTATGGGACCTGGCACTGCCACTGATCACATTATCATCATCATCATCATCAGCCCTAGCCCTTCTTCCCACCTAAGGATGGGGTGTGGAATTCTCAAGAAAACTTTCCTAAGTAGGAGAGCAACTGTTAACATACCCTGTCCACATCAACTTGGCAGTGATTTGGAAAGGATACAGAGCCACAGTATTACTATTACTATCTTACTCTGCTTTTGAGTTACGGAATTAGGCCACTAAAGAACAAAAATCTCTGCCATGTCAAGATGGACAAACCAAATGATGTGCAACTCGCATATTTCAGGAGGGTGGTTGTAGCTGTAGTAGTAGTAGTAGCAGCAGCAGCTGGAGTCCAATGTCACAGGCCCAGCGGCACCACCAGCCAACCTCAGTGGCAGCAGCATCACCGACCCACCCCAGCAGCAGTAGCACCAACCAAACCTAGCAATTGCGGCACCACCACCAACCACAGCAGTGCAAGTAACACAGGTGGCCTCTGAAAATATGACAAGTTTTTAGGAGATATCTTGTGTATGCTGATGATTTAACCCTTTCTCTGTGAAGTTCAATACTGATCTTTTTTAACCCCCATAGTATTAGTGCTGGAGAGGGACACGTTCATGTGGTGGCACCAATAGGACTGGGGGGTGGAGCTGCCTGCTTATATTAACAATTCTCAGTCCCATCCATATCCCCCAAAAGGAGACTGGAGGAATACAAAAGGGTAGTTTTCCCTGCAGTCCACCAAGCTTCAGGTCCTTATGCTCCTCGTGGAGTTGTGACAGGTTGACTTATGTGTGAGTGGGTGGGTAATCTCGCAGTACTGTACACACAACTCGCTATCATGTGCCATTTGCTTATCATTACAACATTTGTATGTGTTGAGATCTGAGTGTTAATTCTAAGAAAGAGAAGGGGTTCTCACTGCCCATGTTAGAGTGATAGTGGAACACAGATGGACGAGTCTTTTTGGTAACAAGCAATTGGCTCTGGTTTCTGACGACCATGTGATAACAATATGAAGCACATAAAACAGTATGAGAAGGAACAGTACTCTGTCATTCAGGGAGGACTGAGAAATATGAAAGGCAAAGCACAATCCTGGCAAGAATTGTCTCTCATAGCAATACCAACGGAATTCAAACTGCCATTCCCCTCCCCCCCCCAATTTGAGGTGCGTACGCACACGCACACATAAAAATAGACAAAGGACTTTCTTACCATCTAGCCCCAATTCCTTATCTTGGTTCCTGTAGTCCGGTCTTCCCCGAGTGCCACCACTCGATCAAAAACCTCCAGCCACCTCTTGGGAATGGGAACTGAATGGATGCAAGGCCGTCACCCCAACTGAGGCATTTTGATTAACAAACCACCCGGCACCTGAAACAAAAAGTCATGCATGAAGACACCCTGATCCATGAGAGCAAGAAAAATGCTCTGCGTGATGAATATACTGTATGTATGTAAACCAGTATTATCATCATCAGCTGATTTCCCACCTATGAATGCAGTAAAGTGGGGTTCAATGAGAAAGAGAAACACATATGCACGCTGTGATAGGGTTCAATAGGCAACAAGAGCACACACATGGGTTCAAAGGGCAAGAAAAATATACACATTGTGATAAGGTTCACACACACACACACACACACACACACAATGAGATGGGTTCAAAGAGCAAGAAAAACATATACACTGCAATAGGGTTCAAATAGCAAGGAAAACACATACACATTGCAGTAGGGTTCAAAGAGCAACAAAAACGCACTCACAGTTCACAGTGAGGCTGGGTTCAATGAGCAAGGAAAACATATATATCCCATAAATATTATACATGCAGTCCTCATTGTAAATCAAGGACATTTTCAAAATATCACAAACATCTTTCATGTAACTGGTACTGCAGAATCAGAGAATTTAGCAAATCAGCTTCATGGATAGGAATGGAACGTTATAAGCAAGTTTTCTGAAACTTTCAGCTGAATTAACAAGTGATCATTAAAAAGTAGCTAATAATAAGTAATTAGTGTCGATGGCTGCAATATTGGACGGTAACAGTAGACAGATAGACAAGAGTAAACAGGATTTTGTTTGGTAAGCTGGGTTTTTTAAACTGGAGATTAAGTATCTATTCTGATTTTTAATTGTATTCTCTGACTGTTTCTTGTTAATATCGTTTTCATGATGATTTTCCATACATGTAACAGAACAAAAATCGATGACAATGTTGCCTATGTTTTCTAATGAACATTACATATGGTTAAGTTAGGCTAACCTGCATTAATTGAATGAGGCAAGGTTAGATCAGGATATTCTGTGGTATTAAAATTTTCGTAGCACACAAAAATATGCATTTCTTTCTTTTTCTTTTGTTTTTTCTTTTTTTTAAACAGCCACATATTGTGCGAGGCCCTAACACAGAAAAAAGTTCATATTCCTACTGTGCATGTCTTTCACTGATGGGTTAGGTTCTGTATGTTTAATTCTAATACAAGATAAATTAAGAAGATAAAAAATAATATAGGGACAATCTGCAGGAGTTCCCATTAACAAATGAGAAGTTTACAACAGGGATTTTTCAGACCTATAAATTCATTTTCGACAACCAGATCCTGTGGAAATATACTTTCTGTTATTAAAGATTGCGCAAATCATTCATGTCACTCAAATATCGAAGATCACGGGCTAAATTAATCATAAGGTCTACCGGCTTTCTCTGCCAAGTGAATAACAACAGTCCTTAGTACAAGAAAAGCTAACCGGTCTAAGAATTTTGGCATGTAATTAAATCCATGGCGTCTGTGGAAATATCTGTGTATAAATATTCAAGCCACGTACCTCCTATGAACCATAACATGGAGGATTTTTAACAATATACCTACCCGCCCATCTTTAAATGCCGGAGGAAGGAGTGTTACCAACGCTGCTAGACCGACCTGTTCTCAACTCCACTAGAATATTGCATAGCAAAAATTTCTAGCATCTCGCAAAAACATGATATAATCTACTGAATACCGATAAATATGAAGAAATTTCAAGAATATAGGAATATATCTTGCACCTAAACGTTAATATGATTGCTAAATGGGAGTAGAGCAAAAAAACACTAGATTCAGGCTAAATACAGTACTCTCAAGAAAAGCTATAAAAAGACTTGGAATCAACAAAAAATTTTCCTAGAGCTTCACAGTAATATAAAGAAAGGCTACATCTCTTGCATCTAGATGCTAAAATTTACCCTAAATAGAATATCAGATCGAGTAGAAAAATGGTTAACTTTGGTAATACGAATCCCGGGCACCAAAACTCTAAATGGTCTTAGTAAATTCTGCATAAAACCGATTCTTGACTTGATTAATGTTATTTCTGTTAGACCTAGTAACCAAAGAGTAATCTTACCTTGTAAAATAAACTATTTATGTACTCTGTAAAGCATTAGTTTGACTTTTTACCGTGACTCTTTTACTTTTATTCGTCCTTCATCAGGTTTGAATTATCACTGGAACGGGAACATCGAAGAGGAAGAGTTTTTGTCGCAGGTGAGTGGTCTTTATTTGTTTCTTGTTTTTCGTTCGTGTCATTTTTACGTGAAGTAGGCATAATATGCCGTGTGATTAATGACTCGAGATCAGTTGGAACAAAGAAAATAAAGATTTTAGAGTAATTTTAGGTGAAAACAGGTTAAATTCCTTACGTTGGTAATGGCGTCGAAAATGATAGCGTCACTTGGTCGCCAGTTCAGTCTTTGTATTATATTTTACTAGTATTATTTTTTCATTCGTGCTACCCCCAAACAACATTGTCCACTCTTGTGAGTGATGTCAGGTTGTCAGGATATTAAGGGTGGTTATTTAACATGTATGGTTTATCGAGGCTTTAGACTTGTCTGAAGGTAGCATGAAAAAAAATGCCTTTGGACTGAGGTATTAGAGATAAGGTAGACCTATCAGTCTATATAGTGCACATAAATGATTAGAAAACCATAACACTGGTTTATAGACATGAAATGTATGGTTTGGTATTTCTAGAAAATTTGATCATTAGATCGTTTGCGAGTCACAGATTTCATGTTTTTGGCTTACCAGCCCCGCTAATTAGAGGGTGAGGGGACGATTTTCAAAGTACAAATCAATCAGAACTTTATAATCATGAGAAAAACATATTTTGATCAGAAATATAATCAGATATTGCACAGTTTAAACAATTTAAAACCATACATGTCAAACTTAACGTGATGCCCCCCCCCCAAAAAAAAAAAAAAAAAAGTGCATATTTTTTTTTTTTTTTTACCTTTCAGGAGCCATGGGACAACCTTATTATGCAGTTTTCCTCACTTTAAAAAATTTATACCGGTATTTTTAAGTTTTCAAAGTACTATGGTGGTGATATCAATTTTGTCTTTAATTCTTTTTCTTTTCTTGTTTCTGTTCAAGGAGACTTGGGACTTTATTATTTTGTAGTTTTCTCCAGTGCATTTTGTACAGTATTAAGTCCTTATTGTTTCGTATTTGTTGTTGTTGTTGAAGGCTCCAAAATGCATGCATGTGTTGGCCTTGGTCACCTAATGGCAGCTCTCTGTGCTGCTCGATCTCGGGCTGCTTCCCTATTCAGGTCACACTCAATGACCTCGTCCCAGTTTTTTTTTTTTTTGGTTTGCCTCTTACAGCCCTACTCCTAACTTTAACACTTTCCACTTTCTGCACCTATTTATCATCCCCATCCTCTCCACATCCCCAAACCATCTCAGTCTACCCATGAATCTACCTCCATCACAACACCTATACACTCCAGTCCCATCCAACCTCTCAACTCTTCCATTATGAACCAAGCCCCCCAGTCCTCGCACTCAGGGACGCACTGAACATCCACCTAATCATTATCATTTCTGTATGTTTGAGCCTGCAGATATCCTCTTCCCTTACTGCCTAGGTCTCACTACCATACAGCATCACACTCCAAACATGCTACATACAAAGATCCCAGAGCATGGCGAGAGAGCCCTCTCAGTGTCAGGAGAGGCAACAGATCCCTAAACTTCTTCCAACCATTCCTCACTTTAGCCACAGAGCTCCAACCCCACCTCCAGCACATAGCATGCCCCCCAATCAGCTAAACTGTTCCTTACTCTAAAGTGACTTACCAGCAAGTTCAATCTTTTCATGTCTGACAATCTCCACATGTTCTCCCCGACGTACCGCACACATGAAATCAACATTATCTTGCAGTCTACCACTACATCTCTCATGCACCCACTTATCACAAACACTGCACAAGATGGAATTACTTCCCACACCCTTGTGGCAAAGCCCACATGGCCTCTCTCCCTCTTTCTTTTATGTTTGTTTATTTATTTTTTTTTTTCAGAGTGTGTTTTCAAGTTTCCATGCTTCTTATAATTTTTTATAAGTAGTGAGTAGCATTTAACTATCGGTCTTTGTTTACAGTCACATCAGTGCCAAAGACAGACAGCCGCCATCCTAAAACACCGTTTTAGTATGGTACTGATTTACCCTCATCATTGTTGGTGTATCTAAACCTAACCCAAATTCTCTTAACAATGTATCCACATTTATTCTACCCTACCCATATCTAACCTAATTTGTCCTAACATAATCTAACCTTTTATAACTAACCTAATTTATCCTAACCTAATAATCTTTCATAACTATCCTAATTTATCCTAACCTGCGCATGTTTATTCTACTTTTTCCTAACATGGAAAAGACTTTCAGTGGGAAACAAACATAAATGTATTAGTGTCCAATTCACAGTACTGGTAGTTGTATGTAAAATGGTAGTCACTTATTGTAAAGTAGCATTTTTGTTCAGCCTTATTTATTGCTAAATCCTCAGTATGGTTTACAACATTTTTATATGAACCCGTCACGTCCTGACCACTTTCGCACCTCCGACACCCCCCAGTCCCGACCATTTTTGGATTTTTTTTTTTTTTTTTTTTTTTTTTTTTTTTTTTTTTGCTAAAACCTCCGCTTATGGTGAGAAACATCGAAAATTCATAGAGAAATCGCTCACCTGAGGTTTAAAATACTTGATACAGGTAGGAGTACCTCCTTACCTTACAGGGTTTTCTATCAGGCTGGCTGCAAAGAAAATGAGTTCTATGGGAGGATAACTATTCCACACCACTCCTAAACAGAATTTATTTATTTATTTGATACGAATTTATATGTAGTATGAGAGAATATTGGTTTTCAAACAGTAATATAGGCATTATAAGCATTGTTTCACTCACTTATCACCATTCCTGACCTTCTTTTGCCACATTACCTGATCATCATTTCTGACTGTTTCTTTCTCTAATGCTATCTAAACTTTGTCCTCCACATTGTCATCGATTGGGGAATCACTCTGCCCCAGAATGTCTTTATTGGCCAGGTCACTGGTAACAGGTGAATTGCCAAGACAATGGCGTGCAGGGGGGGGGGTTATGCGGTGTAAGGCATTGTCCCTGCTTGGCATCTTGTAGATGAATAGAGGAAGGTGTCCTGTGTATACTTATGAAAAATCACGCGCGAAAATTGAAAATTGCGCAAATTAGGGACCTTGCAATTACAAAACATACCAGTACGTCGACGGGACTGGCAAATAAAAAATGTTGCAACGTACCCATACGTCGATGGGAAGTCTCGAGTTAAAATTCCCTTGCCATTGATAAAGTTGGTTTGCCAATTCTTAATTTACGGTCAGTGGTATTTGTAGAAATTAATTGTAATTTATTACTCAGTCATGATGATTATGAGCAGTTATTATTTTGTTGTGATCCAACCTCGCCTAGATATGAACTAAATGGGCTGCGAGCTGAAGTTTTCCTTCTGCAGCACACCATTCTCTGTTGGAAGAATAGGGAGGAGTTGAAGGTTTATAAAGCTGGGTTGAAGTGCTGCCAGGTTATGTCACTGCCAGCATGTGAGGGCATGCCTCTTCTGCACTGATTTCATAAACTAAAAAATTTATTACTTCTCTGTAGTAAAAGGGTTATCTTATGTTCAGACCTGAGCACTGAGGCATATTATCAGATTTCAGGGAGTGTCCTTATTCTCCAAATGAAACTGAGGAGAGAGACAAACACTGCTACTACTACAAGTGCCTACCACCACCACAACCACTGTCACCACCAACACCACAGCGATCACCACCCCCACCACCGATGCCTCTGCTGCTTTTTGTGGGCTTCTGTGAGTAACAAGATATTTTTTCATTAATTGTTGTATTAGTACAAAAATGGTTCTGCTAGTGTTATCCACTCCATCTGGGATAAAGGCTTTTGGTTATATGTATACTCATTTCACTTTAGCCTGACCTGAGATTTCTATTTTGCCGTCGGGAATGTTTGGGATCAAGAAATGTGGTTACAGACTGATATTGGTAAAGGAATATTGACATAGGATTATAGGTCTATGATTTGGGCCGCATTCAGTTAAACTTGTTGATGCCCTTCGATGTGAA
Source organism: Coenobita brevimanus (assembly GCF_032717465.1). Classification (NCBI taxonomy): domain Eukaryota; kingdom Metazoa; phylum Arthropoda; class Malacostraca; order Decapoda; family Coenobitidae; genus Coenobita; species Coenobita brevimanus. The sequence continues at coordinate 31,231,696 of NC_137020.1, forward strand.
CTCACTGGACTGCTGGTTGAAATATCTGTTCTGCAGACCAAACTCATCCTCATGGGATGGATGAAAAAAAGATAGCTGAAAGGCATTTCAATACTTTGGCCTCTTGTATCAGTGCCCCACATGAAGGCACCCCACTTATCAATTGCTCTTTATCAACAAAGATAAATGTTAGGCTTCTGAGTTTCATTTCCCCATTTTTTAAATACAGGTACAGCACCAGTTTTCTGGCACCCTTCATTCCAGAGCCATGTTGGATGAACTGTTTTTCCAGACTAACAGAGGCTGCTTATATATGATAATTAAACTGGGACCATTGGAGACCATGTATAATAATTCAGCAAAACACCTCTGACCCACTATCCTTCTGAGTAATCACATGCATGTTCTGATTTTAGTTTTTTGTGGAAGCACTGAACGTGGTTCGTTATCAAGCTACCTGACAAGTCCACTTCATTCGACGCTGTCGAAACCATTCCATATCATGTTCAGTATTCTTACCCTCTTTCACAGTTTTTCTCATGTTCATTTGCTTTTTCAAATCAGTGTCTTCCTAGAAAATCAGTATTTTTTTCCCATTGCTTCTTGGTATCACATAAGCAGCTAAGGAACCAGCACCATATGTGTTCACACAACTTCCATGAGGGAATGCCACAGTCCAATTTTTTTTCAACAGTTCTATCTTATCCTGCTGTATTATTTGGTTTTATCATAATAATATGTCTTAATGCATTAAATCTCCCCAATTAGCTGTTAATATGCTATTATGGCCAGACAGGTGAATGAAATTATAGAGTACAGGTGGCCAGTGCAGTAGGTTGCTGAGTAGCTACGTATTGGTTACTATGGTATGGCCTGCGTCATGGCAAATGACACATGCTAACAACTCTAAAATGTAATAATGATTTATGTATCCCACCCTCATTTAAAAGGCTTCAGTAGACACCAGTGATGAAAATAATCTTCTGAATTTACTGTGGAAGTCATTAAGAATATGAACTGAAATGGTGATATAGTACGTACTGTAAAGGTAATCTTAACTAAGGAAGGAGAAATTTGATGGAAGTGTTGTATTCACAAGAAGAGAAATTTCAAGTGCCCTTTCATGATATTGTCCAGATTAAAAGCTGGACCATGTGATGCTGGAAAATTGGTGTTGTACCCATACCATATTAAGTGTAAGAGCTTTGGACCCTACCTCACCCTGCAGTCCCCCATCCTCCTTGCAGGGGGAGGGAGTTAGGGGCATTTATATTGGCAGCTCCTATCTGCACCATGGACACTGGAAGATATCTGTGTTCATTATTTTTATTTATAAATTTTTTTAAATGTATATTACAAGGTAAGTCAAACACTGCTTTTCCATGGACCAGAGTTACAATTGCCAGCAAAAGTTCACTGACAGTCCCCTGCCAGCATTGTGTTCTGCTTCCCTATATCTCATTCCTCCCTGAATATCAGTGTCCGTCCTCATCAGACCCATTTGTCATGTACTTCTCAAAACAAAGTATTTCATGTATCAGATATCTCATTCCTTCCCAAACATCAAAGACTAATATTTCTTCTCGTTCCCTTCATGTTGCTATCACATCACAATATTTTTTCTGTAATTAATTTCTCTTCCCCAAGCACTTCAGTATTTTATGTAATTCACATTCATCCCAGAGATAAAGAGTGTCCTTTCTTCTCAGTCTGCTTTGTTGTTTGGTTCTTATTGCCTTCTCTTAATACCATAAATCACCATCCACTCAACAGCCGGTAGGAAAGTGTCAGCAAAATTTTGGTTGTAATTGTACCAGGTCAGTAATGTGGCAGAACCATCCAGTAATTCCTCATTGTAAGTCCATTTGATATTTGATTTAGTTTCCTGTCCAAAGAAAACATTGGCTGTACCTTGGCAGACTTTTTTTTTTTTTTTTTAAATGCAAGGAAGAAGGAACCAAAAAGGTAAGGAGCCCGCAAGATTGTTCCCTCGAAGAAAAAAAAAAAATTCAAGATCCGTTCATGCCTTTTACTTTTATTTATTTTATTGTCCTATTTGTTTCATATTTAAGACACACACTTAGGAATAACCAAAAGCTGGTTTTAGCACTTTGTTTATCTTCCAGTCCATTGAAAACATGAGCTGTACCATGGCTAACCTAAATTGAGGATGTCTTCAAGAGGAATCGTGGCATCAGTTTTATTAGATTTGATTTTAAATTCATCTGCCAACCCTTTGACTGCTGTAATATATCAGACAGTTCTCTGTTATTGGTCTAAAGAAATTCCTACATGCACTAGAGCACCTGGTGATCATATGGTTACAATATCCCAGTCAGTGTGATGGCATGCATGGGTTCAGATCCGAAAAGGTGACTAAAGGTTTTTCAGTCATGTCATCTAAGGAAGTTGGTTGATTACCATTAATGTACTGTACTGTGGTAGCTTAACCGTTGGCCATTACACCTCAAAAGAGGTAATATGGGATTGGCCTCTCTGTTATTAATGTATATCACCAAAATCAGAGGTAAAAAAAGGATTTGGTGACAGATTGACACACAGACCAATGATGGAGTATGTTACATAAGATGCAGTAGTTTTTCAAGCCATTGGTTTGTATCATTTGTAAATGCACCAGCATGCCTGCATGTGTTGGCCTCGGTCACCAAATAGCGGCTATCCAGCTGCTCGATCTGTAGCAGCCTCTATTCAGTCCCAATGTGACCTCGTCCCAGGTCTTTTCTTGGTCTGGCTCTTGCAACTCTACCCTCAACATTCACACCTCATACCCTCTGCATCCAGTTATCATTCTCCTTACTCTTCACATGTCCAGACCATCTCAGTCAACCCCTTCTCATTGCAGTACTAATACATTCAAGTCCCATCCTTTTCTTAGCTATCAATTTGCAATCCTAGCCTCCCTGGTTTGTCATTCAAAGACACACCAAACATCCATCTAATCATTATCATCTCTACATTTGAGCTTACAGGTATCCTTTCTTTTACTGCCCGTGTCACTACTGGACAGCATAACACTCCTAACATGCTGCATGGAAGGACCCCATAGCGGGTAGAGAGAGTCCTCTTAATGTCCGAAGAGGCAACAGTCCCCTTAACTTGCAAACACTCCTTATCATAGACAAAGAGCTACTTCGAGCCCTGCCTCTAGTACATATTATATCCCACAAATAAAGTTCTTCCATACACATAAGAGACGCTCCAGGAAGGTCAGTCCTTTCCCACCTCTCATATCTTTGCATGCTCTGTCCTGCACACCACACACATGAAATCAGCATTTTTTGCAGTCTACCAGCAATACCATTAGATCTCTATGCGCCTTCTTATCACAAACTCTGCATAAGGTGGAGCTGCATCCCACACACACATGGCAAACTGCACGTGGTCACACTCCCTCTGCTTTTGACCACTGCCACCAGCCCTAGATACCATCACTTGCTTTATCCACGTTTATGCTTAAACCCCTGTACCCTGTTCCATCTCTCCACTTCCTAAATCTTTCTTCTACTTCCATCTTAGTCTCCACTGTCAACACCAAGTCATCAGTTGACGACACCTCTGAAGAGTAGTTCTGTAGTCGTGTAAGAGAGCTTTAAACACCATGATAAACAATGAGCTTAAAGCTGATCCCTAGTGCATGCCAACAGTCTCAGAGAACTCATCACTTAAACTTCTGTTTGCTCTCTCATGGGTGTAAGCACCATAGTACATTGCTATAGCCACTCTGACCAGCCATCCCTCGATCCCAGTTTCTCTCATTGCCCACTTCAGCTCCATAGGAACTGTTACAGACCTTCTCCAAATCGTCAAAAACAAAGTGCGGCTGTCTCGCATCCTATATATTTTTCTTGAAGTGTCGGACATTGATTATTGCATCAATGGTCGCCTTGTCCGGCATAAACCCAAACTGCATCGTATCAGTATTCACCCTCTCACTTAAACCTACCAAAACTCTCCGTTACCTTAATTATCGTCCAGAATTTTTGTGCCTGTATAATTTCATCTTTGCAGGGAAACATTGTCCCCCTTATACAGAACATATATGCAGTTGTGCTCTTCAGCCAGTCATTTGGAACAACAAATGTATAATTGAAATTATCAAATCAGGAACTAAACCCACTCATATATCTCTTGAGGTATTCAACATCTTAGTAATCAACCCAGACACCTCCGCTGGCTTCCCCAACTGCGCCCTACAAATTGCCTTGCTCACAGTAGCGCCATCAGTGAAAGGCCAAGGGCCAAACACTGGTTCTGCTGACTTCAAATCATCTTAATCAGCAACTGGTTACAACGTGCTTCAAGCATCTGAATATCCTTACTGTCCATCACCACTCTTCCTTCATCATTCTTGACGACTGCTCACCCCTGTTTACTGTCATCTCCATTGCCACATTAATTACCACATTCCTCCTTTTGACACTTTTAGGCTTTCCAATAGAAGTTTGTGATACTCACAGACCTCCCTTCTAGTCCTGCACATGTCAGCCAAGTCTTCCTTTCATACCACCCCTTTTCCATTCCTGGAAGTCTTCTTTTCTCCTTATCTGCGGCTTCTACACCCTCACCCCACCATGTTACCTTATGTCTTGGTGGGCCCCTTGTTCATCTACACACTGAATCAGTTACCCTCAAGAGATTGTTCTTGAGAGGCCTATACTGCTATTTAACACTTCTGTCTACAGTATCCTGTTTGGCCACCTTTTTAATCATCTTGCTATAGAAGGCATCCCTTGCTGCTTGGTTTTTTCGAACTTCCATTTTTCTTCCTGGGTGCGTAGGTCCCATCTTTGGTACCTGATTCTTTTGTACCATGTCACATGTAACCAGTGTGGCTGCACACACACACTGCATTGTATAACCTTCACATCTTTTATCAGCATCTTATCAGCTCTCCTTCCCAGGAAGTAGTCAATCTGGAAACTACTGTATTACCCCTGGATTCACATAATAATTCTACTGTCTCTTTTCCTCACAACAGTGTCGAACACAGTCATTTTCACTGCTTCTCCAAACTCTAGTAGTTTTTCGCCCTCATCATTCCTTGTACCATACATGCACCCCTTCATATCGTTTCATTACTGTATGTCCATACCAAATCATCCCTAAGATTTTGGATTGAGCAGTATCCATCACTTTTTCACATGCTCTCCAGTGATGTGTGTAGGTCTACTATAGCTTTAATAGTTTTCAAGGTAACATAGTGCTGTGCACTATTACCTAATTTTAGTACCCCCACTCCCCTACCCATTACTAACCACCAGGCTCCCAGTTACATGTTCTTTCTCACGCAAACACTTAAATAGTCTTGTAGTAGCAAGAATAAAATATCTTTATTGAAATTATAGGAGCTAAAGTAAAAGTTTAGCAGCAAATTATCTTCCTGCTTAATTATACAGAGAACTTAATTGTAAAGTTTGTATACTATGGACTTACTATGAGGAATTAGTTGTCATTATTTTATTATTATTATTATTTTTTTTTATTATATACTGCCTTTGCACTGTGAAACTTGTTTGAAATGATAAAAAATGGTATGTTCTTATACATTTTCAATAAACCTTTCATCTCAGATGGCTCTCTCTAGAGATGAGTATTGTCCTGAGGCATTCCAGTATGGGGTTAATGATAATGATGATTAATGATTATTTTATGATAAACACTAATGATGATGGTTGTTGTCATTATTTATTATATGATGATAAACACTAATGATGATGGTGGTTGTCATTATTTTGATTAAGGTGTGTAGAAAAATTTGTATTGCCTAATAATGTGTACTGTATAGTAGGTGAAGCAGAATTGAAGGAAATGATATATTTTTTTTAATTAGGGTTACAACATTATGGTGTATGCATTTAAACTTATTGATACTGGGTACATAATTGAATAACTATACCAAACGTTCATCTAATTTTCAACAAAACAGTGCAGTGCAAATTAGAAAATGCTTTATCTTGTACAGTTTGACAAAACTTCACCTTGGATTTGTCTCCTCTACTTTCCAGTTTTCTCTGCTGGCTAATATTCTCAGCTGGGAAAGTTTTGATTTATCTATATATCTGCCCATAGATAATTATGATAATCAGGAGCCAGGTAACAGACATATCCCTAAATGTGAAGACTAGAGACTGAAGTTTCCCTTGTTTAGTCAAGTATCTGCCTTTTGGAGGATAGATGGTAAGTTTGAGGTAATTGTGTAGTTAATGGGGGTCAGGTTATCCCCCCTTCCTGGAAAAAAAAAAAAAAAAAAAAGGGGGGGGGGGATTGGTTGCATATTGTATTGCAGTATGTAATGGATCGAGAGATATCATTTACATGATACATGTTTGGTTATTATACTTCTGCTTTATAGTGTGGAAGAGCATTTGTACAACAGCAGTCTGTTACTGTGAAAAACCTGTTGATGGATCTTATTTTTTTTTATTTATTTCATTTTTTCCCCCCTGGCACACTTCCTCAAGATGTAATTTTAATCAAGTTCTCAGGAAAATGATTGCTAGCATGTGTGTTTGGGGAAAAGTTATGGCAGGAAAGCTCAGAGATTTGTTAATTTCAGGGAACTTGGTGGAGGATGTTTGTTTAGGTTTGACCTAGCAGAAATGAGAATGACCATAGTTCCTTCGCCTTAACTAAACGGAGACTTTAGTTCGCCCTCAATTTCATCCCTGTAGATCAATTGAAAAATAATATAGTATTGTGGCCATACTTTCTGTTGCACTTCTTCATGACCTGCACTGTGCTCGTGTTGATCTTTCACTGAAGCTCATTGGAGATGGAAGAGATGCTAATTTTACACTTAGCTAAAGTGAACTAAGAGTAGATGGATGTGTAGTGCTTCTCTTAATGACTGGATGAATGTTCTCAGTCCTTCATGGTTGTAACAGGTCAGCTCTGGAACTGCATTTCTCAGTCAATATGTAACTTTTAACCCCTAGTCTTCAAAATGCTTTGCGTCCAGGTTCATGTTGAAATGAACGATTCTAAAATTTGAGAATACTTTTTCAATTTTTCCCGGAAATAATAGCTTTTAAATAAGGTTCTTTCTTTTGTACATAAAAATAAGGTATAATTGTAAATGAGAAGCTGAGAAATGGGCTGGGAATTGAAATAGTTGATGCCGTTATGTGAAAGGGGAGATTGAGGTGTTGTGGACATGTAGGGAAAATTGAGGATGAATATTGAGTGAAAAGATAAATGGGTGAATTTGGAAGTTAGAGCACGAAAACCTAGACCGAAGAAGACACGGGGTGAGGTCCTTCAGAGTGACTTGTCCTAACTCTAATCCTAACTGCTGCGTAACAAATCGGATGTGATAAAATATGACAAAATTTTTAATGGCCGATATATCAAAAAGACACGTCGTAGAGCGAAAGAGTTGAAATTCATTCTCCCTGTCCTATTCTCAACATAAAAAAAAAATAATAATAATCCTAACCCTAGTACCAGCATCCACCAGCCTAACTGATTATAAGTTCAACATATGATCAGTATCTTGGAAATGGTTTGTTGAGCGAAATGAATGAAATTTGTTACCCTAAGAGCTCCTAATTCCATCTCCTGTAACTATTTTGTGACCAGTTCTAAGTTTGCCATAACTCTAATGGCTCCTAACCCTCCTAACTGAACCTAACCAATTCTCAGTTCTTGCTACCACCAGATTACTATACACGATCTGGCAGACCTCTAACTTTCAATATAATTTCTGTCTCAACCTTCATACTGTTACCAGGAAAAAGACCCTGGTTAGTGTTGAGATGCTGCTGTGGTTTGTTTTTCATGTGTACATTGATCCATTCCATTAGGTCAGCTTTGTGTTCTCCAACAGAAGGGACTTTCTTCCAGCTAAGAGGAACCATCTGCTATGGTTTTACTTGGTACACAGATCTATAATCTGAGTTTCTGTGAATCCGTGTTTGGGCCTTAATGCTGTCCATCAAGCACATGTCATATACAGTGAATTGGACCAGAACTGCAACCCACACTCTTGGCTAGTTTGAGCAGTCTGTCCAGGGACTGTGCACTGAGTTGAGCAAATGTCATACCTCAAGCATGACCTTGGCTCTGGCATTGTTTGTACCAATGCAAACCCATCAATAATGAGTGTATGTCAAGTTTCCAGTATTGTCTTGATGTATTCCATCATAATTTCCTCCTAGTTTATGGAGGAAATAACTTTTCATGCAGGTGTTCATCATCCCATTATCTGAGAATAGACTCGGGGGGGCCAGGGACATTTTTGAAGGGCATCACTCTGGTAAAGAGTACATGCATCTGAGAGTTCTGTGCAAGAAGTTGGGCATATATAGAGAGAGAGAGAGAGAGCCATTCATGCTGATTTCCTCTTGACTTTCACCTTCTGCATGTCTGACATTGTCAGAATGTTGGCCTGTTACATTGGGTTATAGCTCTTTGGATCACTGCGCAGATGTCTCTACCATTCTCTTAGAGCTCCAAGAATGCTGTTCTTAGTGCTTGGTGATGCAGTGATACCTGTGGCTGTATTATCAATTTGTCTGGTTGCTCAGACTGAAAGGGTCAGTGACCCAGTCGTTGAGTGGTGTCTCGCTTGACATTGCCTAGGAACCATGGAGACTTTCCTGGAATTTTGAAGCATACTGAGTTGTTATTGGCCTTACCATGCACCTTGGAACTAGTGATTTTTCACAGGGGTGAATCCTATGATCTCCTCTCCACCTTTCAGGTTCTTGTTTTCTGTAGTCTTGAGGGTACAGTCTGTCTGCACTGAATTGAATTGACCATCAGTGTGCTTGGTAACAAAGTTGCCAATGAACTTCTTCCTGGATAGTTAAAGGGAGGTCCTTCATACTCGAGACTGTTGCATGGGGGTAGTGAGCATAGTTCGTTTGGCTTGCTACAAACGGCTGAGGCAAGAATGCAGCTTTGGAAGACTAGTATACCTCTCGGTGCCCTGTACTAGAGGAGTTTATGAAGTTCATAGGCAGCATCACTCTGTAGGGGACCCACAACTGAAATGTTGGAAATTTATTCAAGGGAGGTTGAAGTGAAAGAGTTGTCCATGTCTCAGAAATGGTGCATTGTAGAGCAAAATGGATGAAATTTATGTTAAGATCCCATCCCTTTTCACCATTTTCTAAGTAATCCTAACCTCTTCATGCCCTAATCCTAACAGCTTCTAACTCTCCTGACCGAACCTAACCGATCTTTTCCTGCTACTACCAGTTCAATTTTATTTGGCCCAATCAAGAATGGCTGAAGTGAAAAGGTTGTGGTCCCAAGCTTAACTGAACAAGAACCCGGTGGACTGCAGGCTGACACTGCCCTTTTCCTGCAGTCCACCAGCTTTAGTTCAGGGGATTAGGCGGGAGATCAGGGATGTTTATACAGCCAGACAGCAAAGCCGCCTGATTGTATCAGTGCCTCTACATGAAGGCAACCCTCTCCAACAGGGAACAGGTCTGTCACAAGCAAACAAAAGCCTGTCACAGTATTGCAAGTGAGCTTCCCAGGTGTTAATTATAAATCTGCCCACTGTTTGCAATAGACTTTAAAAATACCTGCTTGCAAAATGGTAGGATTTCTTCCGGATCTCGTGTATTGCCATTGAACTTATTGAAATAAAGCTTCAAAAGGTTGAACGTTTGGACCAAGTTAAGGTGAAAGAGGTATAGTACAGCTTTTGAAAGTAAACACTAGAATATGATGCTAGTCATGAAGTAGTTTTATGGACAGGATGTAGAACTATAGCGTTGTCTTATTGTATCGCTGAGCATTGAGGAATAAGCTTCAAGAGGCTGAAAATGGGCCATGTTAAGGTGAAAGAAGTATAGTACAATTTATGAAGGAGTACCAGTAGAATATGATGTTGGTCATGCAGAAGTGTTGTGATAAGGATGTAGAGTTATAGAATTTTCTTATTTTCTCATTGGGCCATGTGAAATTAGCGTCAAAATGGTGAAATTCTGAGCTAAGTTAAAAGAAGTATATTACAGCTTTTGGGAGTAAATCCACTGTGTGCAGGCATCTTGAAAGTGATGGGTCCTGAATTTGGCTCTTGTTTGTTTCTTAAAGGGAACAGCTTTGCAGGCTTCTAGCCTTGAGTTCCTACTTCTGCATTATAAAAATATGAGGTTAGTCATAAGGAAGTGTAAGGGAAAGAATGTAGATCCGTAGAATTGTCTAAGTCATTTAGCTACCGGTATGTGAAATAGACTTCATAAGACCAAACATCTGGGCCAGTTAAAGTGACAATTGTAGCACAGTTTTTTATGGTAAACAGAACAGCCATAGGAAGATTCAGTGATATGAATGTAGGCCTTTGAGACTGAGGGTGGGTTTTGTTGTGTATCTCTTGTCATTTTCTGGTGATAATTAAGCTTAATATTTGGCCAAGTTGATTGTCTGTGAACTGAATAAAATCAGGCATGGTAAGCTGGAATAGAATGTGAAGTTCTTTATTCTCGGCCAAAACATCAGTTGCAAGAGTTCAACATTTTTGGTGACCATGTAGTGGTGACCATCAACCACTCACTCAGTGTAGTGCTGCATCATTCTTTTTCTGTGTCTGCCCTCCTCTTTTCCTATTTCAGACATCTTTCCTGTCACTTTTTATTACTCTTCTTTCCATTTTAGGTGGCTTGACATTGAGTGACAAGCCTAATGGTTTCCTGTAGGCTTGAAAACCATTTATAATGCTGGATGATAACCATATAACCAACTCATACATGTTCCCTATGTGTTAACAAGTGGGTTGGCAGAAGTTTATTGCCCCTTCCTGGTAAACAACTAACTCATTGCAGGCTAAAACTGCAATCTTCCTGCAGACCTCGATCTCATTAAGTGTGATAGGAAGTTGATGGACATTGGTAAACTGGGTAACTCCTCCATGCAGCCATATTGGTGCCACCTCATGAAGACATGTCCCTCTCCAGCCTGATAGATTTTTTTTTTTTTTTTTTTTTTTGGGGGGGGGGGGGTTTGATAGAACCTTGGTAAACCCATTCAGTATGAGAGGTCTTTCCTAGTTTAAATATAATTGTCAATTAGTTTTGTGGAGAGAATAAAGAAAGCTACTGACTAGGAGAGAGTATGCAAGTGAGGTGGAGGCATGACTGAGGATGAGATGGAAGGGCGGGGTGGAGAGACACTATATGAGTGAGGGGGTTTGAGTTAGAGAAAGAGACTGCTGATGGCAGGAGACAAATTGACATGGAGGCAATGTTACCACCTCTTCCAGGATTAAAGCATCCATCGACAATTAGGTAGGCAGATGGACAGTCTTAAGTTTCCAGTTTTCTCTAGTCCGCCATCCTCCTCTCGAGGGATAGGGAAGAAGTTGGGGGATCTGTGTATAATTGCATAATGCAGTTACCCAGTTATAATCAATTTCAAGACATGAAGGAGCCTTCTCCAAAATCATTTTAAAGCCAGAACAACTGTCACAATAAATAAAGAGCATGGACAAATAACCATAAGTACAAAAAAGGACAATTATAAATACGAAAATGGACAAATAATCATAAGTAGAGAACAGTCATAAATTATACAGAAAACAATAAATAATCATAAAAAATAAAGCAGGGACATAATATAATTGCATCTGTACGAGTACTTATGAACTTAATTGGGACTGGGTTGGCCCATAATTCAGAAAGTTAGAACATGAAATTTGCCAATACTGTTTATGCTTGACAAAAATACAGTAGCTAATCATTGGTGAAGAAGTGAACTCTGGTAGCAGTTGAAGCAGAGTACCATTTTTTTTTTATTTTTTTATTTTTTAAATCTTACGTATTCTGTACAGTACAGTATATACAATGTTTGGTAGATGAAATGCAAGAGCTGTAACTCAGCAGGCTTCCTGAAAAGCATTTACCTCCAAAAGTTCCGAACATGAATGTTTGTGAGTTGGGTTGCAACTGTATAGGCAACGTTAAAATCTTTGTGAGTATACAGCACATGTGTTTGTGTGCAGGAGTTTCTGGGTGATTGTGACAGCTCTTTGTATTATAATTCTTTTATCTTAAATTGGCCTAAATACCTGTGTTTACCTTGTAGCTTAGTCTTTGTAGCTCATTGGCAGGAAAGGACATTGCTTTGGCTCAACCACTTATCTGTAGTACTTCATGACTATGATCATGCAGGCAACCTTCCCAAGTTCAAACTTCTAAAAGCATGAAATAATGTCAGTGTTCAAGTGCACTAAATTAGCTGCCCAAACATGTCTGTTTATGAATTTTACCATTTGTTTAATTGATGCCCAGACAACATATAGCAGTTCACATGCAGTCCCTGAATTAATTGCAGATTGACAGTGCATATGTGTTTCTCTTAGACTACACTAATTTGAAGTTTTAATTCTTGACAGTGGCCACCAAAATGCAACATATTAGTAGTTTTGATTGCGGTGTTCCATAAACAGAAATATATGAAACTTCCATTGTATATAAAGTTGAAAGACTACATTTTTGCAGAAGTTAGACAAGGCTGTGCGACCGGTTCCCAAGAATCCATTATGGTATTGGAGGTATCCAATGTTATAACAAAATAATGAAATGCTTTTTTAGTTGATGGTGAATCAGTTTTGGGAATTGTCTAATGAAAGTCAATGCAGAGTGTTTGAGTCAGCTGATTATGTCCCCAGGTTTTAAGTATTGTAAGAAAAGTATAATCATTTTATTGTTGTTGTGATAAAGCATCCTTGCCTTTTTCAGCCACATTAATTTGATTATCCTTATTCAGGAAAATGGAAACAAGAAGTTTTGATTGAAAGGGGACTAAGTATCAGTATGAATGGAAAGGCTGGTTGCATTTTTATTTGTTCGTGTCGTCAGTTTATAAATTATAAAGGCTCCAACATGCTTACATGCATCAGCCTTTGTCACCAAATGGTGGCCCTCCATTTGGCTCGATGGATTGAGAAAAAAATTCATTATTTGAATCCATACTAGAGTACACCCTTCAAAAGCACTCGGTTATTTCTAAATTTAAATACAGCTTCAACCCAAGTTTAAACTTGGTAAGGTTGACTCTACTGTAGTCTCAGACTGTTATTACAACTGTGTTTTCAGAATGGAATGGTTATCAAATTTAGGCCAATTAAAAATAAAAGGAGTTTAGGTAATGTAAACATGTAAAGTTCAGCTGTACTCTACCTTTTCGTTGGCTTCATAGGGCTGCAGTTCAAGACTCTCTCATGCATGCATTGGCCTAGGCCACCTGATGGCAACTCTCCGCGCTGCTCGATTTCTTGCAGCCTTTCTGATCAGTTGCTGATCTCTGGTGTCGCACTGATGTTCTCCCAGTCTGTTTTTGGTGTACCTGTCACAAGAGACACAACACATTGCTGTTAGTTAATGAGTTTTAAGGTTTATAGGTGGATGGTTAGGTTGTACTTAAAGGACTTTTCACTAGACTCTTTCATTGTCATTTTTCCTAGTATTGCTTGAAGGAAATTATATGGTACTTTTCATTTATAGTTCACAGCATTGACTTAACAATGGTTTTTGTCCATTTTCAGCATATTTCCCTTGGGTGAATTGTGATTAAGACAGTGCTGTGGCTCTACACCCCTTTTGTAACCTGTCTTTTTGTGACTAGCACCATAAACTAGTGTTAATATCTTGCACAGTAACAGCTCATTGCCAAAACAAGAGTACAGTATTTTACTATAGGTTTGTTCTCATTCTATAACATTTCCCTTAGTCACTAGCACCATTGGTCACAGATTGTCAGATTAACAATGTACCGTATTTTACTGTAGGTCTGATCTTATTCCATAGCTCTTCCAGTAGTCACTAGCACCATATGTTACAGGATGTTGCCAGATTAAGAGTGGATGTTACTATAGGTAGATCTCATTCCATAACACTTCCAGTAGTCACTAGCACCATGTGTTGCATAGCACCATATGTTGCTGGTCATTGGCAGAATAAGACATTTTTTCATTACTTTCACCATACCTTAGAGTTAATCTGTTGTCACAGCTTACCTTTCAAGATGGAGAGATTGCAGATTTAGGTATAGTTACAGGGGAGAGCATAGATAAAGCCTTTCCATGCACCAGCACTTCACTCTGTGAGAGCCAACAGCCAAATGGTTTGCCTGACTCACACAGTCACTGCAGACTCAGGTTTGAAGCTTCACTCATTCTTAGTTCCATGTCAGTGAAGCATAATCCCCGTATAAAGTAGCCACTCTGAACAGGGATTCATTTTAATTGAAGCTTCAAATAAGTTTCATCAGCCAGTATCTCCTTTCTACCTATCTCCATATTTAGGTGGGAATAAAGGTCAAAGTAATTTTTTATCCCTCCTTTCCTTGGTTTAGGTGGAGTTATATCTATTTTCCCTAAGTGGATCTATTTTTCCCCCATTTATCCATCATCCCCCACACCTCTCCATCCCCCCCCCCCCAGTGGTTTATTGTCCCCCAATGGACCCACTTTCCCCAAAGAACCCATTTTTTCCTCAGGCCCCTATTTCACCTTGCACCTTCTTTCCCCATGGACCTGTTTTCACCCAATGACCTATTTTATTTTCACCCAGGGATCTATTTGTACCTGTGGACCTATTTTTCTCCCATGGACCTATTTTATTTCATGTACCTATTTATTTTCACCCATGGACCTATTTTCTTTTCCCTCAAGGACTTACTGTCATCCATGGACCTATTTTACTATCACCCAGGTACTTACTGTCATCCATGGACCTATTTTACTATCACCCAAGGACTTACTGTCATCCATGGACCTATTTTACTATCACCCAAGGACTTACTGTCATCCATGGACCTATTTTACTATCACCTAAGGACTTACTGTCATCCATGGACCTATTTTATTTCCACTTATTTTTCACCTTTGCATGTATTCTCTTTTTGGACCTACTTTCCACAAAGACCTATTCCCCCCATTGAGAGGCAACTGTATCTTTCATGGACCTATATCCTTCCTTGGAGCTATTTTTGTTGCTGGGTCTCTCTCTCTCTCTCTCAAATATTGTGTGCAGTGACAGTATTCTAGATAGAGCAGTGGCAGTTTTACATGTACAAAGGTCCTCATTCTATTTCCTTGCCCCATGAAGGGAGAAATGTGGACTGCAAGAGGAAGGTATCTTAAGCCTGCAGTCCACTAGGTTTGTAGTTCAGATGAGCCTAGGGTTGTAACTGCTACTGGTATACTACCCTTAGCATACATACCTGCGACCCTCTTCAGCCAGTCACCCTCCCCCTTCCTTTCATCATATCCAAACATACCAGTTTACATCTCTTTCCCAGTGGTACTTCTGCCAGTTCTCTCACAGCACACATTTCTCAGATCTGTTACACCTTGGGACCCAACAGTTCTTTGTACGCCTTTACTTGGCAAGGGATTTTCCTCATGCAGCTTACATTCCCAAGCTCATTGGCAGTGGAGCCTCCCTGTTGTATCAGTATCACCACATGAAGGCATCCCCCACCAGCACTGGTTTACACTTCCCAGGCCAACTGATGCCTGTCCAGGATGCAACACAGCACCCCATACTATTAAGCACATTATGGAAGACTGCATTGCACACAATCACCTACGCAACAACACGAGAGCTTTGTGGGAAAGCCCAGTCTCGGCCATGGCCTTCCTAAGGGACTCGAGGCTGTTCAGCCAGACTGCCTAGGGAACAACTACTACTACTTCCCAGACCAGCACAGCTGATAGGTGGCAGGGCTGGTTGTGTAGGAACTTAAAGCATTTTTGAGTGATGATATAGGGTGTTGAAAATGATTGACATTTAATAGGTAATACTGAAAGTTCATATGATTATTTATTCATATATTTATTTATTTTCTTTACAGTACTTTACAGAAAAATTGGATATAAAAGCTCCTTTGGTGCATATAAATGCTAAATTAGCATTGGCACCAAGTTTTTAGTTCTAGATACCTGAGAAAGGTGTGAAATATTGATACATATTGGTGGCATGTTGTTGAGGCCCCAGGTTCATCTGAAGATAAACATAGTGTACTGGAGACTCAAATTGTCCTGCAGTCCACCATAACGTGTTCTGGGGATAGGGGAGTAGTTGAGGGAAGTTAGTATAACCAGGCAGTGGATCTGCCTGGTTAATGTATCCATTGAGCATTGAGGTCTTACTGTACAAGATGTTAAGTAAAAAAAAAAAAAAAAAAAAAAAATCAATGTGTGTAGGTCTGTAAGCATTTGTATGTACCCAGTATATTTCAGAGGATTCTATAGTGCATCATTATCATAAAATGTATATTATGTGTGTAGGAGTTCTCTAAGCATTTGTATGTACCCAGTATATTATTTCTAAAGCATCTGTTGTTCATCATCATAAAATGTATATTATCATGGAAAGTCGTGAATGAAGGCTGGCATGTGTGAAATCAATAGTTGTCAGTACTGTATTTCATTAGGCTGCCTTTTTATACCCATGCATTATACCACTGCTCAAGTGAATAATGCTGCATATTATAGAAAACTTATGGCTTTACATTTTATTTTATACATAAATTCCATTTAATGCACAGCTGACATCTAACCATTTGTTAGTGTTGTGGCCTAAGCGTCATACGATATAAACCCAGTGTATTGCTGGTTGAAATGGTCCCCTCTGCAGTCCACCATTCTTCTTTGGGGGGATTGGTAGAGTTGAAGGGCATTTGTATAATCATGCAGTATCCATTTTGTGGTCATTTTTTTGTCCAGGTTGAAGACAGACCATTGCTTAGAGTAATAGCACTCCAGTATTATATGTATAATTTTCTGTCAACTTTTTTTCGTCATCCGAATTGCTTTTTCCCAGCTAAGGATGGAAGAAGGTTTAATTACCTTTATACTTGTTAACTGTGATACTGAAATGTTTTGGCAGCTATGTTTGTCTGTGAAGTGTAGTACACTGTACTGTTTACCTAATTTTCTTAACACAATAGCATAGAGAGAGAGGGATGTAGAGGTTTATCTGATTATATGATTGTGTTATGTATTGTTAAACTGAGAGGAGTGTGGTGAATATAGGCAGAGAAGAATACTTTGAGTGAAACTGAAGTGGAGAAGCTGAGAAAGAAGCAGTGTCAGATGAATACTAGCTAAAGGTACTGGAGGAGTTAGTTAACACTAAGAATCTCCTTGGTTATTAGTCTTATCAGGCCTTCAGTTTGTCTATATCCTGCCATCAAATGTTAGAATCTCCTTGGTTACTAGTCATATCATACCTTTCCTACAATCTCCTTGGTTACTAGTCACTCATTCCAAATATCATACTCTTGAATCTCCTTGGTTACTAGTCAAATCAGACCTCTATTTCTTGCTGCTTTAGAATCTCCTTGGTTACTAGTCAGATCACAACCTCTCCTATAATCACACTGTAGAATCTCCTTGGTTACTAGTCAGACATATTTCCTGCAGTCAGGTTTTAGACTTTCAATGGTTACCAGTCAAATCGAACCTCTTTCCTGCAATCGTACTATATAATCTCCATGGTTACGAGTCAAATCAAACTTCTGTTTTCTGCAGCCAAGCTTTAGAATCTCCTTAGCTACTAGTCAGATCAGATTTCTGCTTCCTGCAGTCAAGCTTCATGTTGTTGTCATTGTTGACATCTAAGGTAAATCCTTGTCGTCAGTGAGAGTCGTCGGAGGTGGAGGTATTTAAGTAACCTCTCCATGGAATTCTTCCCTCCTTTCGTTTCTGTCATAAATTTCATGGTACATTTCCTCTTTTTGCCTCATGTACTCTTTTTGAATTTATAGGTTATGTCCTATTTCTCTGATTGTTTATGGATGGATGGAAGTAAAAGTGCAATTTTAGGGCAAGTTAGATTGAAAGGAGCATTATGACATTTTAACCCAGCCATTGAGTTGCGTTTGATCCCAGGAGGAAGCCAGCTCAACTCAATGCCGGTCCCAAGCCCGGATAAATTGGGGAGGGTTGGTGTCAGGATTGGGTATCCGGCTGTAAAAATTTGCCAAACCCTGACATGGTATGGTTCATTACTGTACCATTTAGCGTACTGAATTTCAGGTGTTTTCACTGGCTAAATTGAGTAAATGTCCCCCCCTTCCCTCCCCCTTATCTCTCTCTCACTGTCTCTCTTCATGTGAAGTCTGGGTGGCTGGGTACTTAGAATAGTCCACACATACACACCCCGCCAGTTTCTGTCAAATTGATGTCGTTTCGCCATGCTTACTTGTTGTGTGGGGATGGTCTTCTTACCAGGGGGTCGCTAAGAAGGGGTCTTAAATGTGATGCCCTGGCCCTAGGATGTACTGCGCGAACCCACAACAGGCACGTAAGGTGAGCGGCGAGATGTCACAAAGGTGGGATGTTCCGGCCATCACATGCACTCGGCCCTTGCGTGTGACAATCACGTGGTTGCTTGTTTTTTATTTTTTTCCATTGAATAATGTCTTTTCAATTTTGATTTTAATAATTTTTATCTAAAATGTTTATTATGTGCCGTGTGGGTGTTGGATGTACCTGAGAGGACGCTTTTGAGGCCATAACCCTTGGGCACAACAAACAATCGGGCTATATGCCATTTTCACCCTGCCTGGCACCATATCTGTGGGGTCATCAACATCTGAGGCATTGATGTCATTCCTGATGGTGTCGGACTCGTTGAATTGAGTATAGTCTGGGCCGATGTGTTGCTCGTTAATCAGGGCACCAGCACTTATCTGAATGTCATACGTGGGACGCTGATACATATTTCACATCCTCTCAGTCTTCACGCACCATTGCCTAGGTAGGCAAGAACCCCAACCACCTGTCATGATTTAGATCTGTTTCGGCCACATCTACATGCAGCACCTGAATATTCTGCATCATAATCCTAGGGTGCCTCTGTCTGTTAGGTTTCTAAATGGGTGAAATTGTTTTATATTATATATAATATAAAACATGCTGCATCCTACATATATTATGTCACCAAACGATAAGGTTTCCAAGTTGGACGAACTTTTCTATAATTAGAAAAGTAAGATGTCACCAAAATGTCACCAAGCTACACTTTACAAAAGTATATGCACAGAGGCCGTGATATGGCTGACTTGACTTGCTAGTTAAAACTCTTTTGATGTAGTTCAGCTGGGTGGAAGGTGCCATGTGTGTGCGACCATTTGCGCGGCCGGAAATTTGTTTGTGATTGGCGTTCGATCCTGTTCTCAGTGTGAGCTCACCATTCCACGCACACCAGCTCCTGTTCTTGGTGTGTTTTCTTTGTCACACACCAGTTCCTCTTGGTGTGTTTTCTCCTCACGCACACCAGTTCCTGTTCTTGGTGTGTTTGTCACGCACACCAGTTCCTGTTGGTGTGTTTTCTCCTCACGCACACCAGTTCCTATTGGTGTGTTGTCCCCTTTTCACACACACACCAGTTCCTGTTGGTGTGTTTTTTTCCTTCTCACATCAGTTCCTGTTGGTGTGTTTTTTTCCTTCTCACATCAGTTCCTGTTGGTGTGTTTTCTCCTCACACACACCAGTTCCTACTGGTGTTGTCGTCTCCTCACACACACACCAGTTTCTGTTCTTGGTGTGTTTTAAAGATCAAGACCAAGATGAAGGATCAAGAAGAAATTGAAAGCTATATTTTATGCCTCCAGTTTGAAACGTTTCTCCTAAAATCAAACATTTACTGCCATCAGTCAACACAGACAGACTATCATGTAAAACTGCAAGGCCTATGCAATGATGATGACGGCAGCATGTCCAATGGTAGGGTGGTTGGGACGGGCATGGTGTGGGTCCGAGCAGCTTACCTCCTCGTGGTGGACCTGGGTAGAGTGATCTTCATGTATATATTGTTACTGCGGCTCTAGGTTCATTGGAAATATGAACCCTGTGGAGTGCAGCCTGAAATTACCTTCCTGCATTCCACAATCCTTGTTTGGGAGATGAGTCGAGGGATGTTGAAATTGTCATCTTACAGCCCACGACTCCCGTTTGGGAGATGTGAGTCAAGGGATGTTGAAACTGTCCTCCTGCAGCCCACAACCTTTGAGAGATGAATCAAGGGATGACTGTGTAGGTGGGCAGTAGAAGCACCCACTTATATCAGCACCACCACATGGAAGCATCCCTCTCCACGATTATGTATTAGAGTTACTAGAAACCATCCATCCATCCATCATCCAATCCTACATTGCCCCATGAGGAGCGTAGGAGCTCGGGAGTAGGCAAGTTGGTCTTGACAATGAAGATGAGAGTGACCAGCCTCACTCATCCCTGAGTGGCACATGAGCAATAAACCCCAACATGAATGAAGATCACTCCAGCTGAAAGCTGCAATTTATTGACAAACTTTGTCTACCAACACACAGTTACATTGTGGCATTAAAATATGGTTGTTGGCATTAAAATATGTATATGCTTGGTGACATTACAGTATATGCTTTGTGACACAGAAAGGTTCTTAGTGACAGGTAGAGAGGTTTGATGATATAAATCACTGGTGACATTACTAAGAGGTTTGGTGACATTACTTAGAGGTTTAGTGATAAGAGGTACTTGGATTACTTTGTGGTTTGGTGACATCTTAAAATAATGGTAACATCCTAAAGCGAATCAGTTTCATGGGGGAAAAAAAAAAAAAAAAAAATGCAGCAAAGCATAATGTAATAATATTGTATTTTATAAGTACATGCTTGAGATGGACTTTTATAAGTCAGTATAAAGGTACAATATTTTGTCTCATTATACCTTATATTGCTTCTTTTGGGTGTTTTTTTTTTTTTTTTTTTTTTTTTTTTTTTTAATGTGTCCGACTCTGGGCATAGGCTTCACAGCCTGCTTTCAAGGCCCAGCAGTCCTCCTACATACCATACACCTATACATGTCACCACTTCGGCGCTAACACCCACCGTTATACTGCAAGGCCAGGATTATGCTTGTTATATTTTTCAGATATATTTTGTCTTGTTATACCACATACATGTTTCTGGTATATTTCCTGTTATGCCACAAGTCTGGTATTATGCTTACATTTTTCTGATGAATGTTGCCTTGTTATATCTCGTATCGCTTATATTGGTATATTTCCCGCTATACCACAAGTCCAGTATTATGCTTGTTATATTTTTCAGATATATTTTGTCTGATACCTCATATTGCTTCTTTTAGTATATTTATTTTTACCACAAGTCTGGTATTTTGCTAGTTATATTTTTCAGATATATTTTGTCTCTTACCTCAAATAGCTTTTGATATATTTCCTATTATACCACGAATTTAGTCTCATGAACATAGCTGTGTGTAGGTTATTTATCTGTATTATGGACAAAATTTGCAGTGCTTGCAGCATTGCAACTCTCAATTCCTGGCTTTGTGTAGGTTGGCTATTATGACTGTCTAGGCTGTGCTGTTTTGAAATCTGAAGTGTTTGCTAAAAGTAGTACTGTGGAATACACAGGATGCAACTCTGGCAGAATGTCTTAATTGGGAGAACAATTTAGAAAAGTTGTAAAATGCATACTGTGCCAATCTCATAGATGTTTTGTTGAGTTTTATGTTCAAAGATTGCTTGTGTTGTGACTGTGTGGTACCTGGTGTGAGAAAGTGTGTTGTGGTGTGAGGGGTTGCATTGCAGTTTGTGCATATTGAATTTTCTGAGTTGTATTTTGTGTTAGCGTTGTAGCAGAGAAGGGTGGTGAGTGTGTTGCATTCTGGTTAGATGTAGTCTTGTCTTTTTGTGGGTTGGGTAGTTTCTTTGGGGTGTTGTCTGGTGGAGGTTTGTGAAGGGTGTTATTTGGTTGAATGTTTTGGGTGGCAATGTGTGTGTGTGTGTGAAATATTATGCTGGGTGGAGAAAATGGAATGTTGGTGGAGCAATTGGTATAGTGTTTGGTGGTTTTCCTCTTTGTTTCTCTGTGGTGAAAGGTGATGCAACATGCATTTGCAGGGTTGAGAAGAGTGTTAACCTGAAATGATGAACTGTGTCTCTCATAATTATGATCCTTGTGTGGGAGGACACAAGTCAAGAGTGAGAGCCGTGGAAATGAGTTATTTAAGAGGAGCCTGTGGAGTCACATGGAGAGACAGGCTGATGAATGAGGATATAAAGGAGCGTTGTGGTGTTGATGTGGATGTGATAGGAAGCGTTATGAGGAACACACTGAGGTGGTTTGGCCATGTGGAGAGGATGGAGGGTCAAAGACTGACGAAGAGAGTGTATGTGAGTGAGGTGGAGGGGGAAAGAGGGAGGGGGAGGCCGAGGATGAGATGGAGAGATGGGGTGGAGAGGTATATGAGAGAGGGGGGTGTGAGTTGGGAGCAGGGGAGTGAAATGGCGGGGGACAGGGCGACTTGGAGGCGATTTGTTTGTGGCCACCCCAAACGGGATTGAGGCGTCTGGCAATAGATAGATAGATAGATAGTGTGGGAGGACTTTTGTTTTTTGATAGAAGTGATCTGAATTGGTGGCCTTTTTCCATCCAGTCATTATTCCAAAGGCTTTGTTTTGTGTTGTCTTAAGCTTTTCCAGTTTTATGCCATTTAAATGGGGGCCTCATCTTGTGCTAATGCAAGTCACTGTTCTAATAAATTGTTCATAGAATGTTTTCAAGACATTGAGTTTATGATATGCCTTTGCTCTGTTATCTGTGTATTGAGAAAAGGTCATGTGTCCCCGTAGTAGATCTTAGAATTTTAGGTGTCTTTCCAGTGGGAGTGGTTGCTTGAGTAGGGTAACATGAGGGTGTGTTTGAGGTGTTTGTCTGGGTTTGGGAGGGTGACGGTTTATTTGGTTAGTGTAGCAGTCATTTTATGTAAGCCTGTGTTAGAGTGAGTATTCCGTAGGTACTGTTCGGGATTATCTGCTAACTGATGAGTTTGTTATGAAACAGTTGCTAGGTTATTGGGACTGAACAGGGAAGATGCTAGAGATCAAGCAGCATGGAGAGTTGACATTAGGTGCCCAAGGCTGATGCAAGCATGTTGGACCCTTTATATCTGAGACAATTTATTTTTTATATCATTATTTTTTAGATGGTGAAAAAATATACTAGAATGAGTGAAAGGGAGAGGAGGTATTGTAGACCAAGAATGTAGATGGATATGATGAACGAGCACTGTTTACATAAGTATTAAGATGGTGGGGCTAGGGAATGGACTGGGTTGAGTTGATTGGATGAAGTATGTATGGAGGAGCATGTGATAAAAGTTTAATGTTTCATATTTAACTTTATTAAACTTTTGTCATCCGAATAAGTTGTTTTCGTTGTAATGTGAAGTGCATCTGTTTAAAAATATATGTACAATATACATCTGCCTGTGGAGCTTAATATTCGTTACTAATTTTGTTGATCCTTTATTCCACTTTTATGTTTTCCGTCCTTGCACTCTGGACCTCACTGTACTCCATCCTTAAGTGGGAAAAAGAATGTGGGATGGTAACAATGATTGAATTTTTAGAGTGTCAGTCTTTTGAGTCTTGGTAATATCCTTTTCCATTTGTTCTTGCTGCAGCAAGATTGTTCTGTTCAACTGAGGAATGTCTTTAATTATGAAAGGTTTTATCAACACCGCATTGTTTTATTCAACTTTGGAAAGGTTTAATTATGAAAAATTTAACTGAAGCTGGATTGAACTCCTTCAGTTTAAAGAGCTTATCCCAAGATGGAATAAGAGACTTATGATAATAATAATAATAATAATAATAGTACTGTGACATGAAAATGACATCATCCTGCTCAGTGGGTTAATGTTTATTATAAGAATTGTTTTAGATCTTTTCAACTATTATGGTACACTGGTATGTAGATGTTATTTTTGTTGTAACATAAGTACAGTACCACACTGGTCTAATTAATGCAGTTTATGGTTCACACCTTCCATGATAGCCAAATGTCATTCTATCTATCTGTTTATATCTATCTATTGCCAGACGCCATAATCCCGTGAGGGTTGGCCATTTGACTCTGAGGTATTTATTTTACACGGAGGGGCACTACCCCTCCACCAACCCACTTGTTAACACGTAGGGAGTGAGTATGGTTTGGTTATATGGTTACCACCCAGCGTTGTAAATGGTTTCTTGGCTTACAGGAAACCATTTGGCTTCTCACTCAATGTAAAGCCACCTGTAAAGGAAACAAAAGCAATAAGAAGTGACAGGAAAGATGGGAGAAATAGGAAGAGAGGAGGGCAGGCACATAAAAAGTGTGATAAAGGCTAAGGAAGAAGTAGGCAGCACTACATCAAGTGAGTGGATGATGGTCGCCACCACCTACCAAATGTCATTACATTATTATTTTGTTAATGTTGATAACTCTTGTTAATATTGTCAGCACTGTAATGTACATATGCTGGCATAAATACTGATCTAATTAAGGTAATAATGATGCAGCAATTGCTTTCAAATGCTAATAATGCACTTTAGGAGAGTTTTTTAAATAGAAAAAAGGAAACTGTCTGTATCTGTGCATTACTGTGCACCAGCTCCAGAAAGTGTCATCAGTCAGGTGGTTGATAGTTGTACAGTAAACATTAATTATTTTTTTCCGTCAAGTATTTGTGAATGCATATTGTTAAAATTAATTCTTGATGTATTAAAAATGCCTTTGTCAATTTCTCCCTCCACCTTTTGCCCTCTTCCCCCTCCCCTTTCACTGTCCCTCTTCTTCCCATCCTCTTCCCCTCATACTCTTACCCTCCCTCCTCCCTCTTCCTTTCTTTCCTTCCTCCTCCTCCCTCTTCCTTTTCCTTCTTCCTCCTCCCTCTTCCTTTTCCTTCTTCCTCCTCCCTCTTCCTTTTCCTTCTTCCTCCTCCCTCTTCCTTTCTTTCCTTCCTCCTCCTCTCTCTCCCTTTCTTTCCTTCCTCCTCCTCCCTCTTCCTCTCCTCGTGCTACATCTTCTCCTCCCCTCCTCCCTCTTCTTCTCTTCCTCCCCTCCTCCCCCCTCTTTTCTCCTCCCCTCCCTCTTCCTGTTGTCCCCTCCTCCTCATTCCCCTTGTCCCCTCCCCCTCTTCTGGTCTTCCACTCCTTCTCTTACATCTCCTTCTCCATCTTCCTGTTCTCCCCTCCTTCCCATTCTTCTACCTTTCCTTCCTTTTCTGCTCATCCTTTCCTTCTCTCTTTTTCTCTCCTCCTCCTCCTTCCTGTCCTTCCCTCCTCCCTTTTCCTTTCTTCCCCTCCTTCTGCCTCTTCTTCCCTTCCCTTCTCCTTCCTTTCCTCTTCTCCTCCTCCCTTTCCTTTCCTCCCCCTTCCTCTTCTTCCTTTTCTTCTTCCCTCCTCCTCTCTTCCCCCTCCCTCATGCTTTTCCTCTCCTCCCTCTCCCTCTTGCTTTTCCTCTCCTTCCCTCCTCCTCCCCCTTGCTCTTCCTCTCCTTCCCTCTTCCCCCCCCTCCTATCCTTCCCTCTTCCCCTCCTCCTCTCCTTCCCTCTTCTACTTCTCCTCTCCTTCCCTCTTCTGCTTCTCTCCTTCCCTCCTCCCTCTTCTCCCGACCTCTTGCTCTTCCCCTCCTCTCCTCCCCCTTCCCTCCCTTCCTCCTCCCTCTTGCTCTTCCTCTCTTTTCCTCCATTTCTCCCTCTCTCTTGTTCCTCTTTCCCTCCTCCTTGTCCCCCTTCCCTCCCTCGCTCTTCCTCTTCTTCCCTTTCCCATCTTCTCCTCTCCTTCCCTCTTCCCTCTTGTGCTCCTCCTCCTCTCCTTCCCTCCTCCCTCTTCTGCTCCTCCTCCTCCTCTCCTTCCCTGCCTTCCTCTCCCCCCTCCTCCTCCCTCTTGCTCTATCCCCTCTCCTCCTCCCTCTTGCTCTATCCCCCCTCCTCCTCTATCTCCCCTCCTCCTCCCTCTTGCTCTTCCTCTCCTTCCCTCCTCCTCCTCCTGCACCTTCCATCCCTCATGCTCTTCCTTTCCTTCCCTCTTCTTCTCCTCCTATCCTTCCCTCTTCTCCTTCTGTCCTTACCTTTTCTTCTGTCCTCTCTTCTCTTCCTCCTCTCCTTCCCTCTTCTCCTCCCCTTTCCTTTCCCCCCCTCCTCCTCCCTCTTTCTCTTCCTCTCCTTCTCTCCCTTCCTCTTCTCTTCCCCCTTCCTTTCCCCCCCCTCCCCTTTCCTCTTCTTCTCCCCCCCCTCCCCTTTCCTCTTCTTCTCCCCCCCTCCCCTTTCCTCTTCTTCTCCCCTCCCTCCCCTTTCCTCTTCTTCTCCCCCTTCCTTTCCCCCCCTCCTCCTCCCTCTTTCTCTTCCTCTCCCCCCCTCCTTCTCTCCCTTCCTCCCTCTTGCTTTTCCTCTCCTTCCCTCTTTCCTCTTCTGCTCCTCCTCCTCCTCTCTTTCCCTCTTCTCCTCTCCCCCCTCCTCCTGCCTCTTCCTCTCGCCCCCCTCCTCCCTCTTGCTCCTCCTCTCCTTCCCTCCTCCACCTTCCATCCCCCCCTCTTCCTCCTCCACCTTCCATCCCTCATGCTTTTCCTCTCCTTCTCTCTTCTCCTTCCATCTTCCCTCTTCTCCTGCCCTCTTCCCTCATCTCCTCTCCTTCCATCTTCCCTCATCCTTTCTCCTTCCCTCCCTTCCTCTCCCCCCTCTCTCTCTTCCTCTTCTCCCTCCCTCTTACTCCTCCTCCTCCCTCTTGCTCTTCCTCTCCTTCCTCCTCCTCCTGTCCTTCCCTTTTCTCCTCCCCTCCTTCCTTCTCCTCCTGTCCTTCCTTTTTCCCTCTTCTCCCCCCCCCTCCTCCCTCTTGCACTTCCTTTCCTTCCCTCCTCCATCTCCTCTTCCTCTCCTCCTTCATCCTCATCTCTCCCCCCTCTTGCTCTTCCCCTCCTCCTCCTCATCCTTCCCTCCCTCCTCTTTCCCCCTCTCCTTCCCTCCTCCCACTTCTCCTCCTCTCCTTCCCTCTTCCTCTTTTCCCCTCCTCCCTCTTCTTCTCCTCCTCCAGAAGAGAAGAGGAGAGGAAGAGTTGGGTGGAAGAGAGTAGAAAAGAGGGAAGGGGGGGGATGGAAGGCATCAGCAAGAATTAAATAAAATCATTTTGGCGTCGGCAAGAATTAAATAAAATCGTCTGGCATTGGCAAGAATTAAATAAAATCGTCTGGCATTGGCAAGAATTAAATAAAATCTAGTGTTGACAAGAATTAAATAAAATAGTGTGGCGTCGGCAAGAATTAAATAAAATCGTCTGGCGTTGGCAAGAACCAAATAAAATCGTCTGATGTCAGCAAGAATTAAATAAAATCGTCTGGCATCAGCAAGAATTTATTTAATACTGGCAAGAAAATAATGGATAGCCTATTCCATTTTATTAGTCATTCTACACAGCACATGCTACATGAAAGCAGAAAAAAAAAAGGGGGGGGAGGGGGGGTAGAAGAGGAGAGGAAAGAGGGATAGGAGAAAAGGGGGGTAGAAGAGGAGAGGAAAGAGGGATAGGAGAAAAGTGGGGTAGAAGAGGAAAGGGGGACAGGATAGGAGAGGAAAGTGGGGTAGAAGAGGAGAGGAAAGGAGGGGGGGGTAGAAGAGGAGAGGAAAGGAGGGGGGGTAGAAGAGGAGAGGAAAGGAGGGGGGGTAGAAGAGGAGAGGAAAGGAGGGGGGGTAGAAGAGGAGAGGAAAGGAGGGGGGGTAGAAGAGGAGAGGAAAGGAGGGGGGGTAGAAGAGGAGAGGAAAGGAGGGGGGGTAGAAGAGGAGAGGAAATGAGGGGGGGGGTAGAAGAGGAGAGGAAATGAGGGGGGGGTAGAAGAGGAGAGGAAATGAGGGAGGGGTAGAAGAGGAGAGGAAAGGAGGGGGGGGTAGAAGAGGTGAGGAAAGGAGGAATAGGAGCAAAGGAGGGGGGGGGGGAAGAGCAGGAGAGGAAGGGGCAATAGAAAGTGAGGAGAGGAAGGGGGGGGTAAAAGAGGAAAGGAAGGGAAGTAGAAGAGAAGAGGATGGGGGGGTAAAAGAGGAGAGGAAGGGAAGTAGAAGAGAAGAGGCAGGGAAGGGGGTAGAAGTAAAGGAGGAGGAAGGGGTAGTGGAACAAGGGATAAAAAAGGAGGAAGGGGGGATAGAAACAGACAGGAAGGGGGGTAGAAGAGGACTGGATGGGGGGGTGGAAGAGGACAAGATGGGGAAGTAGAAGAGAAGAAGGGGGGGTAGAAGAGGAGAGGAAAGGGGGTAGAAAAGGAGGAGGAAGGGGAGGATAGAAGCAGACAGGAAGGGGGGAAAGTAGAAGAGGAGGAGGAGGAAGGGGTAGGAACCGAAGAGTAGAAAAAGAAAATGGTGGAGGAGGTGGAAGGGAAGGGGGGTATAAAATATGAGGAAGGGAGGTTAGAAGAGGACAGCAAGGGGGGGGGGGGGAAAGAGGAATAACGGATAAGGAAGACAGGGTGGGTAAAGAATGAAAATAAAGTTGACAAAGAGAACAAGAGGAGAAAGGGGGGGTGCAAGGGAAAAGAGGAGGAAGAACAGAGGGGAGGAGGTGAAGGAGGATGTGGAAGATAGGGGAGGAGGAAGAGACAGGAGAATGAAAACAGGAAGGGAAGAATATTAGAGAAAGGAAGGTGCAAGAGAAAAGGAGGAAGTGGATGGGGTAGAGGGGGAGGAGGAGAGGAGAGGAAGATGACAAGGGGGGAAAAAGAAAGGGAAGGGAAGAAAGGAAAAGTAGGGAAGAGTAAGAGGAAGGGTGGAAGAGAAATATTAGGTGGGAGAAGAGGAGGGGGAAAAAGAGAGAGAGAAAAATAAAGTAGAGGAAATGGGAGGAGAGATAGAGAATGAGGAATGGGAGGGAAAAGGAAGAGAGTAGTGGAGAAGATAAGGTGAGAGGGAGGAGAAGAAAAGTAACAAGGGGAAGAGAGTGAAGAGGAGGAGGAAGAGAAATAGTAGAGGAACAGAGGAAATGAAGAGGGATGGAAGACTAAGAAAGGGAGCATGAGAGGAAGAGGGAAATTGAAGATGAAGAGGGAGAGCAGAAGGAGGTAGAAGAGGAAGAACAGAAGGAAGGAGGAGTAGAAGAGAAATGACAGGAAAAGATGGAGGAGACAGGGGAAGGGGGAGAGTGAGAGGAGAGGGATGGAAGGGGGAGAGTGAGAGAAGAGGGATGGAAGGGGGAGAGTGAGAGGAGAGGGATGGAAGGGGAAGAGTGAGAGGAGAGGGATGGAAGGGGGAGAGTGAGAGGAGAGGGATGGAAGGGGGAGAGTGAGAGGAGGGATGGAAGGAGGAGGAAGAGGAAAGGGATGGAGGCAGGAGAAGAAAGTAGGAGTGGAAGAGGGTGAATGAAGAAAATGGGTTGGGTGGAGGATGAGATGAAGGTAAAGATGAGAAAAAGGATGAAGGGGAGGAAAAGATGAAAAGCAGAAGGAAGAAGAAGAGGAAACACAGCAAGGAGGAAGAGGGTATAGACAGGAAGGGAAGGAGATGGGGGAAGAAGGAAGAGGAAGAAGAGCAGACAGGAGTGGTAGAAGATGAGCAGGAAAAGAAGGGAGGAGAACATGAAGGAAAGGGAGAGGAAGAAGACAGGGGAGGGGAAAGGGGGAGGAGGAGGAAGAAAATGTAAGAGAAGGGAGATGGATGAGGAGAATAGTAGGAGAGGAAGAGGGAGAAGATGAACAAAAGAAGAGAAATTAGGAGAGGAAAACAAAGAGGGGAAGGAGGTGAAGTGGAGACAGAGTGAGGAGAGAGACCGTAGATGAGGAGGTGGAAAATAGTTGCAGGAGAGGAAAAGGGAGAAGATGAACAAAAGAAAAATTATGAGACGAAGATAAATAGGAGGAGGAGAAATGGATACTGAGGGTGAGGAAAGAGAACAAAGATGAGGAGGTGGAAAATGGTGGTAGGAGAGGAAGAGGGAGAAGATGAAATGAGAAATTAGGAGGCTGACGAAAGACAAAGAGAAGAAGGAGGGGAGGAGGAGGTGAAGTGGAGACTGAGGGTAAGGAAAGAGAAGGAAAATGAAGAGGAAAAATAGAAAAGAGAAGGAAGAAAGCAGAGGGATGGGGCAGGAAGATAAGGAAGGAGTGGATAAGAGTAGGAAGGAAGCATTATAGATCAAGTACATAACAATACATAGGACAAACAAAAATCTCTCAAACTGAGGTACAATGCCCACAATTTTTGTTTTCTGTGAAAGGATTATGCTTAACAGCTATTGTTTAACTTTGTGTCATATTATTATTGAATTACACAATACCCTTGAAAGTCAGGGACAACTTTATATGTCATCATTAACTGTTCCTGCTGGCTACTATTATTAACCATAAAGCCAGCACTGTTTTTTTTAAATAGATTAAACTTTCATATATTCAGCAATAATATCAATACTACCATTATCATTCTCTTCATGTTATTATTACACTAAATGATTCACGTGGTGCAGCAGTGTGGAAACGCAGAAACCTCTGATTAAAGTGTGAAGCAATTGTTGTTGTTTCTTACTAATGATCCTATTGAATGTGATATGTCAGGGTGGAAACTGAAACTTGTCCTAAGAGTAAACTGTGGAATCACACAGAAACCTGTGTCCATGTCTGTTAGAAAAAAAGATAAAAACCAGAGATTTCAGTAAATTCCTCACTTAACAAGCTTTCACCTACCGGTAATATATTTTTCACAACAAAACTGCTGGCCAAATTATGAACAATTTTCAAATAATATATACACTTCATAATTATGCTGTAAAGATGTGCAGTGAAGGACTGAGGTTAATACAATATCACAAAACCTTGTAGCTGCATTCTGTAAAAATTTACTTCCTTCCTTGTCTATGCATTAAAATTTATTAGGCAGATACAATGGTATTTTTTTATATGGAATATGTTGTACTGCTGGAACCTAACTATCAATCGGATCAATTTTCACCTAATACAATACTTTTTAGGCATATGTCTTCATAACATTGTTAAGTGAGGAATTACTGTTTATAAGACAAGATACTTTTTGTTGGCATTTTACAAGAGTAAAAAATAACTTTAAAAATACAGTTGTAATAATGTGCAGAAAGTGCCTTAAAGTTTTAAATGAATGTGTTAAACAATTTTATCCTAGGTATGTATTATAAAGTGCCCCAATGACACTGAAATTCAGACTGGACGATCGTACTGCAAGAGCAGTTCAACACTTGACAGTGCAAGTGTCCTACATGCACATCAGTGCCGTTCATTTAGTCTCTATGCTGCTAAATCTTCTCACCATCATTTTTATTCTTCACAACCTGCCTCTTCCACTTGTCTTCAGCAACAGTATTGTCCTATGCAGATGACCAAGCAGCACTTGCAACACCCACGCTAAATAAACGGCAGCCCATGTCAAACAGTACCAACAGTTGCTCAAACAGTAGCACACACCATAATGACTGCTGCACCAACTAAATCAGCAATCACTGTCTTCATTCCTGATAAAAATCTCAAATGCACCTAAAGTCTTCCTTTTCAATTACTCCTAATCTAAACATCTCATAATCCTGGACTTACTTTGGATACCCACAAAACCTTTTAACCTACAAGCATCAGTATAAAGGCAACTCGTAAACTTGTTGCCTTAATGACACTAAGAGTCACTACCACTGGATGACAGAATGAACCTTTGACACAGGCAGGTCTCCTCTACATACCAACCCAAAAATGTTAACATCCTAAGGCAACCACCACACCACAACAGGACCTCCACATGACTAAATGAGACTGTCTTCTCCCATCCTCACATTAAGTACCTCTTTTCTAGTCACTGATACACCTTCAACTAGGCTTGAAAGTACTTTCTTCCTCTTCACTACCAAGCTGAAACCAGAGGTGATAATATGTGATACAGTAGTTATCAAGTGTTACAGACGGGATATATAGCAATAGTACTTTAATTTTCTGCCATGGAGCTACGGAAAACAAGCTTCAAAAGGATTAAAATTTCAGCCTTGTCAAAGAGAAAACCTCAAAATACATGATATTCTAATCACTGCCTCATAAAAGTATCACATACATTGAAAGAAAATCCAGACAGAAAGGAAAAAACCATCACACACTACATAATTGGGCACTATTCCAACAGAACCTATATATTATAGCTTCTGTTGGAATAGTGCCCAACAGAGTGCTTCAAAAACATCTGTTCTCATCCTATACCCAACACTAAATTTCACAAGGATACATATTTTTTCCCTACCTCTTAAAACGGCCCCCATTCCGACAGAACTGTGCTGTGAAAAGCATATGGAATTTCACAGTACAGGTCACCAGCTCCGACCATCTGCAGTACAAGTAGCCTAACTGCAGTCCGCCAGTGGCTGTGACTGTCATCCACTTTTTTTTTTTTTTTTTTCCCCAGACGGTACATCGCTACTATCTAGATATACATGGCCACTACAGCCACACAACAGAAGCCTTCAAAAACAAAAATCATCATGAGACACCCACTCTTTAGACACACAACCCAGAGAAACACAATTACACCTACACTCTCTCTCTCTCTCTCTCTCTCTCTCTACTCTAACTTGGTTTAAAATTACCAGGTCTATGCTCTCTCATGAATGCTGAGATGTAAGAATACAGTAAACAAGCATTAAAATATGATGCCTGTCATGATGAAAAGCTATGGAAAGAATGCAGGCCTGTAAAATTTTGTTTCTGCCAGTGGGGAAAAAAAAAAATGCAAAAACATGAAAATTAGTGCCAAGTTAGAGTGAAATGAGAATAACCAGACTTCAACACAATCATCATCTTTTTCTACTTCAATGCCAACACGATATACAACTCACAGACAATACACTATGCCCACAGTGTAATGCCTCCTCCCACACCACGACACACTCACATTTACCACAGTGTAATGCCTCCTCCCACATCACAACACACTCACATTTACCACAGTGTAATGCCTCCTCCCACATCACAACACACTCACATTTACCACAGTGTAATGCCTCCTCCCACATCACAACACACTCACATTTTACCACAGTGTAATGCCTCCTCCCACACCACAACATGCTCACCACACACACTATCACACCACACTACCACAAAACACTCACCACATGTACCACAGCGTAATGCCTCCTCCCACACTACAACACACCACACTACCGCAACAGACAATGCTTCAATATATATCTTTGAGGCTGACATGATTTCTGTAGTCAGTCAAGTGGGATTACAAGCCAAGATTTACTAATACATAGCAAATATTCTTCAAAACAGTGTAATCTTCATCTAATGGGCTTATTATCTATTGACAAAGAAATTATATTTATCATGAAAATTAATTTGTCTGCTTGAAGGGAATGTGGGGGGAAAGACTATCAAATACAGGTGATGGGAGGGTCACAGGCCTGTAATGATTTTTAGCACTACAACAACAGGGTCTCTCTCCCAATTTCTCTCTCTCTCTCCCTCTCGCTCTCTCTCCTGATAGAAATATCTCAGGTGGGAGCAAAGAACAAAGAGTGAACAAGCTTTAAAGTGGCAGAACTATCAGTACCATGCCTAGTGATGTGGACAAATCATCATCATCATCTTCGTAACCAATTATTTTTCAGTCATCATCATAACCACTTTTTTCAAACAGTCGTCCCCTCTTCATTTTTATTTACATATGGATGAAATATATAGGGCCCATAAAGCAAAGAGGAAGCCCAATAGAGAGAGAAACTGGCCAACTGCAAGTCCAATGAAATGGCACATACACTCATTCACTCACCATTCAAATCCCAAATCTTCAGCAAACACACACACACACACAAAATCACAGGGACATCACACATCCTTGCTCACTACAACACCGATATTAAACCACTGTCATGTGCAATACTTCTCTCTCTCTCTCACTCTCCAGAATCATAAACCACCACAACCTAATCCGAGACACCAACACCATCACAAACACCCAAACGATAAACGAAAATGGAACAATGTAGGAGAAATATCGACAGCATAGCCTAAGAATAAGCATAATGATAGTAATTTTTAAAATGAATAAACAATTGGCTGTGATGCTGGAGAGTTTACAACTTAATACAACATAATCTGCCTAACTTAATATTGCATACTGCACAAAATAATCTGCTCAGCACCCAGCACCTAATATTGCTGATTTCTGAGATGCCATGAGTTAACAAACGATAGGGACCTGACAGGCAAATCAGTTCTTGCACATGCTTAGGAAAATAGGGCAAATGACTGTGTGATATAAAACAGTATATCAAAATAATTTAGTCCATTGGAGCACCTTAGCATCTTTCCATATAGTTATAAATTTTAAACTCCTGAAGATGGCATTACAAAGGCACATTTTCCCGCACAAATAACAGAGATATTAAGATAACGTATTACAATTCAACACATACATAACTATGGTCAGTTTATTTTCATCTAACAAAACAAGGCAACTTTTATAACATTCAGTACTAAATCACTGGTGTATAGGCCTTAGTAATGAGCCTCCTTGGTTACCATTCAAATTAACTCTCAAGTCTGACTACACTTGGCCAAAATCCAAGCTAAGAGGTTATGAATCTCTGTGGCTACATAAAATTTGATAAGCCTTAGTGATGAATGAGACTCCTTGGTTACTATTCAAATTAACTCTCCAGTCTGACTGCACTTGGCCATAATCCAAGCTAGAGGTTATGAATTTCTGTCAGGTGAAAGGAAACTGAATATAGAATCTACAGAAATAAACAGCCACCAAAAAAACACACCCACATCAATATATAAACATAGTCAGCCACAGGAAAGAAAAAAAATAAAAACATAAACCGTATTAAAAACATACGTTCGTGTATATGCAGGGAAATCTCAACTTATTAATCTCTGACCTAAATGAAGGGAATCAACTGGGGATGTTTAATAAATGGAATCAACTCAAGATGCTAATTAATCTTTAACATAAATGAATGTTAATTAACTAAGACTGCTGGTTAGTTTTAAATTCTCAGTGCTAAGGGCAACCCATTTTTCTTTTTAAAGCAGAGATGAAAGGAAAAAAAAAAGGCTGCAAGAAATAACACACAAAAGAGAACCAATGTCAAGATCCGTTAATTCTGAAATTCCTGCACACATTGTGTTTAAAAGACTTGAGATCATAGGCAGAGGGAAATACAGACTGAGGATGACAATTTCATAGCTGACCTGTTGCCAATTGAAATCAAATAAACGTTTTTTTTTTTTTTTTTTTTTTTTTCCAGAATATTTTTTCCTGTGGCAGACTGCAGTACACCAATATGACATGGCAATAATTATAATAATAAAAAAGAAGTAACAAGAAAATGGACATACAAATATAACAACCAATATTAATATTCCAGGAAGGATAATATATGCAAAACACCTATTTTTATTGTTTGGAAAAAAAGCACTATGGCTTTTTGCAAAAGTCCTTTTATCTGCCACATTTATTTACGATCTTTTGGGCTGATAATACCTGCTGTTGTGGTGGTCCCAGGCTCATTTTAACTTAAGAATCACAGTCAATGCTGGAGAAACTACATACTGGAATTTAATAAAAGAAAAGAGGCAATATGAGCTTTTGATTGAAAGCTGAACTCCAAAATTCTTACAACAAAGATTATCCTCTAATAAACTTTTTCAGACGTGTGTGCATCTTTCAGCAGTCTACTTTGGAAAATGACATGCATACAGCCTTAGTAAAATTTCTCAGCTCATTTAGCTACATCTTATTCAAGACGCTAGATGATCAGCACACACAGAGAAGCTACAAACAACTGACATCGTTTTACCTAGTCAGGGAGCAAACACTATATTGGCAAAAATGCCGAAATTCACGCACTACTGGTTCAGAGAAGTGGTTTGGTTACAACACTACAACAGAAAAATACAGGACCACAGCAACAGCAGCCCACAATTTACTAAACCATAATACAGGGCTGCCCAACTACATCTGATGGTGTTAAAAATAAAGATCATTATTATCCATAGACCCCAAAGCATCACTCTCACTTGAATAACACCATCTGGTGTTGGTTGGAATAAAGACAGTTGCTCTCCCACTTACGAACATCTGAGCTAAGAACTACTGTTGCTGAGATTAAAGACTTACCAGCTTGAGATTTCATTAAGCTTTGTGGCTGCCAGCCTGAGGGTGCCAGGTATTGACTCCTGGCACTGCATCATCCTATCCTATCATCAATCATCGTTGTCATCATCATCATCATTGATTGGCAAGTAAAATCAGCACCTAGATTAAGTTAACTAGCCTTGTATACCCTAGTGGTGGAATGATCCAGTTATGGACCCTAGCACTGCCACTGATCATAATCTATAATCATCATTAGGCATTATTATCATCAGTCCTGACTCCTTTTCCCACAAACATTGGGGTGAGGAATGCTCTATTAAAATATCGTAAGTATGGGAGCAACTGTTATACTCTGTCCATCTCAACTTGGCTTAAAAGTGATCCGAAAAGGATGTAGAGCCACAGTATTGCTACCCTTGTCTTACTCTGCTTCTGGGCTTTGGAGATTAGGCTGCCAAAGACAAAACTCTCTGCCAAGTCAAGGTGGACGAACCAAAAAATTTCTAACTCACATTTCAGAAGGGTGGTAGTAGCTGTAGCTGTAGTAGAAGGAGTTGTGATGTAGAAGACCAATGGCCCTGGGAACCTTTGTTGGCCTGTGAGAGGTATTTCCCCAGAGATTAGAGGCCACTGAGTATGGTATTTTTCTCATTCGTCATCCAATCTTATACTGTCTCATGAGAAACATAGGAGCCCAGGGCTAGGCAAGCTGGTCCTAATATTCAAAATGAGTGACCAGCCTTACTCATCCCTGAGTGGCATTATGTGAGCAATTAACCCCAAACCACCCCTTTGATACAGACACTTAGTAATGAGAGAAAAATTGAGCCAGCACCACCAGGATCAACTCCAGCACGGCAGCACCACCAGGATCAACTCCAGCACGGCAGCACCACCAGGATCAACCCAAGCACGGCAGCACGAACTCCAGCATGGCAGCACCAACTCCAGCACAGCACGTCAACACAGCAACTGCAGGAACTGCAGCATGAGTAACACAGACTGATCCTGAAAATAAGGCAAGTTTTTAGGAGATAGCCTAAGGCCTGTTGATAATTTAACCCTTTTGTCTGTGGAGGAGTTCAATATAGATCTTAACCCCTGGTGTAATGGTGCTGGAGTAACAATAATAGGATGGGGAAGGGGGGGGGGCTGCCTGATTACATTTACACTTCTCAATCCCACACATAACCCCCAGCAAGAGAATGGTGGACCACAGGAGGATAACTCAGCCTGCAGTCCACTAGGTTAATGTTGTCATGTGCCTGGGTATGCAACTACTAGTACACAAGACATCCATCCATCATCCATTCCTACATTGCCCCATGAGGAGAGTAGGAGCCCAGGGCTAGGCAGTTGGTCCTGACATTTAAGATGAGAGTGACCAGCCTCACTCATCCTAAGTGGCACTACATGAGCAATCAACCTCAACCAACCCTTGGATATAAACCTTCACTGGCTCAATCCGATTGGAACGCAATAATTACCCACTAAACCACCAGGCACCAAAATTTGGTTATATGGTTGCCACCCAGCACAGTAAATGGTTTCCTGGTGTAAAGGAAACCATTTGGCTTGTCAATCAGTGTAGAGTCACCCACAGGCAGAAGGAAGAGGAAAGAATGAAGGAAAGAAAGACAGAAGTGGGAGTGAAAAGTCACCCATAGACAGAAGGACAAGGAAAGAATGAAGGAAAGAAAGACAGAAGAGGATGGAAGGAAAGAAAGATGGAGGAGAGGAAAGGGCAGATACCCGACAGCAGCACTACTGTACATCGAGTGAGTGGATGGTGAGCGCCCTCACCTACCACAAACCTAAGATGAACAAATCCATTTTACATCATCTGCCCTGTTCAATTCCCTGGTATAATCCCTCATGTACTTCCTTATTCCCAGAAAGGAAGATGGTGGACTGCAGCAGAACACGACAATCCCACGACTCTGCATTATTTCATTAACTTCAGGACTAGCAATATTCTTGTTAATAATTTGTTACAACTCAGCACTGAATATGAAGAGATGGCAGTTTAGACAGATAGATAGTGGGGTTGTAGATAAATTAATTCCTTCACAATGATGACCGTCTCCTAATATGAATGAGTCTGGTGGTAGCAAGTATTGACTATATGACGTCAGCATTAGGCCCCATATGGCAGGTCCCTTAAGCAAAATGAAAGATGTTATAGCCAGAAGAAAAAATCCTGCACCTCTCCCCACTCAAGTAAGAGGAGGTAAGCTTCAATTACCTAAAATAATAATAATAATAATCCATCATCCAATCCTGTGTTGCCCCATGAGAAGCGTAGGAACCGAGAGCTAGGCAAGTGTAAGGCATTGTCCCTGCTTGGCATCTTGTAGAGGAACAGAGGAAGGTGTCCCATGTATACGTACGAAAAATCACGAGCGAAAATTGAAAATTATGCAAATTATGAACCTTGCAATTGCACGACGTACCAGTACGTCAACAGGACTGGCAAATGCAAAATGTTGCAACGTACCCATATGTCAACGAGACACCTCGGGTTAAGGCAGTGGCCAGGGGAGAAAAAAAAAAAAAAAAAAAAAAAAAAATGATTTTTCAGAAATCCTCAGATGGGGGAAGGGTTGGTGGAAAGAAATGCTGGATGCCAAGGATAGAGCAGTGGCCAAAAAAAAAAAAAAAAAAAAAAAAAAAAAAAAAAGTGATTTCAGAAATCCTCAGAAAGGGGAAGGGTTGGTGGAAAGAAATGCTGGATGCCATGGATTAATGCCACATTTTCCCGGGCCACTTTGGACCGGTCTGGACTCATAAGTGATCATGAGAACGGGCTAATGTCGGTACGATCCTGCTATTGGCTGCATGAGTGACTGGGCGTGGCCTAGAAGAATGTAAACAAATGTCGGGGAGTAGCAAATTTCATTTACAGCTTTCAGAGGTAAGTTTATAAAAATCCCCAGTACCTGTGGTGATCCAGGAATTATATGTAACCTGTGAAACAATTTCAATAGAAACTGTGGAAATGCTGCATCCGTTTGGTCAATATTTAATAAACAACTATTTCTATTTATAGATAAATATCTGGTAATCTTACTGCAACACATAATCGCATTTACATGATTAGCTTCCTGGTTTGCAGGGAGAGGGCGAAGCTAGACCGCCATTTTCGCTTGTTACCAGGTAGCTCACGTCCTGTCACCTCACTTCATCTCACCTAATTTCTCCACTCCATTTCCAAAAGCATGTTTCAAATAGATAAAAATCACCTCAATTCATTTATTCAATCCATGGCTTATCGCTATTGCCTAACACTCATGGAATGACCATCAAACACAAGCAAATAAGAATACCAGAATTGTACAACTTACCTCCCCCATCCTGCGCTCTTCGTTCCAATGATGACACAAGAGATTACTAAAGAATATACACGGATTTCTCACCACCGCAGGTCCATATAATTGTTTAGAAATATATATACGTTATTGTAAACTATAAAGAATACTTACAAACATTAGGTAAGTTCTGAAAATGTTGAAATATACCAGTGTTTGCGTTTTATGTAGGATTTACTGATCGTTGTTGAAGAGGCCACCAACCTATGGCTAAAGAAGAGCTACATGCGCCGTGCAGCACTTCGAAAACTAATCCTGTTATATATCCATCTATTTTTCTATGCAGTTCTTTACTCTCTAATCTCATAAAATTTGTGAATAGGATCATAAGTAATGTTTACTTAATACTGCCCAGGTTTTCGTCATTTTGCAGCTTATTTCACGTAGCTCAGAGGAAGAATAAGACAACGCTGTGACTACATCCTTTCCGTAACGCTTCATCATAATTATTCTAGAGTTAATCTCTTGGTACAGCTAAGCAATCAAGCGGAGATGGTAACTGTAGGAGTTACACTCAGTTTTCTCAAGCCCGGTCATAATCCGACGTCTATGTTTTTTGCTATATCCTGACGGCTTTATTGGGCTCTCGTATTAGGAGAAGAAAGACTTAGATACAAAAAAATATATCATTAACGTGCTAGAATGTTCCTCAAGGCTGGAAAAAAATCTGGTAGCTGCAAGAAGACAGTAAAAGCTACGGTCATGTAGCCAAATAAATTTTTTCTTGCACTGTGTAAGTTTGTAACCATAGCACCAAATGGATGCCGTGCAGTTCTGTGGGTAGGTCTCCAACCGTATATGTGGGTCATAAGAGTTGAAGCTCAAGGGCTGGTTAGGGTTTACTGCTTACATACCACAGAGGGAAGAGCCAGTGCGAGGTATATCCTAACCATGGACCCCAACACTCCTATGCCTTTGCTCTCAAGAACTCTAACAGGAACATAGAATGACGGTCACTGAATGAAACTGCCATTTCATTATCATTATCATCATATCTCTGACGCTTTGACCTCTCCTGGAAATTTTCAAACAGGTGATGACCATGATTGAAACGCCTCCAAGCTACCTTATCCTTACACACCTCTCACCCTCTCCTCTTCTCATTCTGTTTTACCAATATACTGCTTTCTACACTGAATGACAAGCCTGACACTTTCCTGTTACCCAGGAAACCATTTACAACAATGGGTGGCAACCATAGAACCAAATCAAGGGTTGATATAGACCCTACTATGGAGCCCGTTAACTGGCTGGACAGCAAATGCAGCATCCATCCAGGAACCAAACCTCCACACTTTTCCCCATTGTCTGCCACAAAGAAACATCGGTTCACTGGACAGGATGGCCCTACAGAGTTGGTTGGTTGATTGTGGTTGATAGGTCTGCTCAGCCAGACTGACCAACGTAGCTCAACAACCGCTCTACTTCGTTCCATACCACATAAGGTCTGCCTCTGCCAACACTACCCTCAATTTCACTTTCACAAACTTTCTTTGACATCCTATCTTTTTTTTTTTTTTTTTTTTTTTTTTTTTATGTGTCCGACTCTGGGCATAGGCTTCACAGCCTGCTATCAAGGCTCAGCAGTCCTCCTACATACCATACACCTCTACATGTCACCACTTCGGCGCTAACACCCACCGTCCATATTGAATACATGCTAGGGCTGTCTCATACAGGACTGGTGTATTGGTATTAG
Organism: Coenobita brevimanus; assembly: GCF_032717465.1. Lineage (NCBI taxonomy): Eukaryota > Metazoa > Arthropoda > Malacostraca > Decapoda > Coenobitidae > Coenobita > Coenobita brevimanus. The sequence continues at coordinate 31,272,644 of NC_137020.1, forward strand.
CGGGGGTATTTTTACGACATGTCGGCGGGTCTTCTGGTAGATCAGTAAAGCCTGATTTAATGAAATTCAAATCCTTAAACTGTTCCCTGCCCCAGCCGGGATTCGAACCTGGGTCCGTAAGGACTGCAGGCCACCTCTCTACCGATTGAGCCACATGTGCATTCTTTGTGAATGTTCAAACCTTATCAATGTATTCCATTTTATATTCTCAAAAATTCCACATCTAGGGCCTGTGTCTCTTTCCAGAAAAGCAAAATGTAGTTATGAGAGAGATCATCATGAATCTGAAAGCAGATCCGGCCCTTGGATCACAGCACTTCATGGGGTTGTACTGACCATCCTTACTATTTTTTTTTTTTTTTTCCCTAAATGCAGTTGGTGGTGCTTGAGAGGGATACCTTCACCAAGACGCCTGGGCAACTCCATTGCCTGTTTATGCAAATGTCCCTCAACTCCCTCCTTATCTCCCAAAAGGAGGAGGATGGACTGCAGGATGAGAGCAACTTCATCCTGCAGTTCATGTAACTGTTGTTCAGATGAGTCTGGGGTTGCTACTACTACTACTACTACTGTTACAACTACAGCTACTACTACTACTACAACTACTACTGATACTACTACTACTACTATATTGTACTACTACTGTTAATGGGGAAAATTGGCAGAGTAACTTCACAGGAAAAACCATTTATAAGCTTCATCATCCAATCCTTTTCCACCCCACCAGAAGCACAGTGACCCAAGGCTTGGCTATACTCATTACCAACATTTCATGAGAAGGTGACTTGCCTCTCTCACCCCAGTGTGACACTGTGCAGTCCTTGGATGCAAACCCTCGTGGACCCCACCTAGCTGAAGTGCCTTAACCTATCTGATTACCAGGTGTCATGTGGTTATAAAGTTACCACCTAGTGCATTAATGGTTTCCTGAGAGAGAGAGAGAGAGAGAGAGAGACTTCCACTAGTTGAAACCATAATGAGTATACATCCTTAACCACTTCATGCAGATTATGAATTTCTCATTATTTTTTTTCTCTCTAAACAATTATCTTACCCACAAGTAAATGAAGTTAGTGTACAAGCTGAGACTCTTACACTGTTGCAAATCATATTATTAAATTTATTTTTTGCCAAGAGCATCCAACAACTGTTGGTCTGTTGTATGACTTATTGCACTGTTTTGGCTGCAGCGAGGTATGAGAAAGAGTATGGAGATTTGGCACCATGATGGACACCATATTTGTCTCTCTCTCCACCAACAGGGGCACCATAGCAGACTCCACATCACTCCAGTTTTTAGTTATATGATTAACCACCCAGCATTGCAAGTGGTTTCCTGGGTTACAGGAAAACATTAGGCTTGTCATTCAGTGTACAGTTGCCTACAGTAGAAAGATGAGTAATACAAAGTGACAGTGTGAATGGGAGAAACAGGAAGAGAGGAGGGCAGATATAGAAAAAAGAACAATAAAAGTAAAGGAAGAAGTTGGCAGCACTACATCAAGTAACTGGATGATGGTTGCCACCACCTACCACCAAAGGATAGGTTACCATAAAAATGGAAAGAAAGTGATAAATAATTTATTTTCTTAGCTGGGGGTTTTGTTCTACACTCACTGTAGAGTACAGCAATGTACAATGCACAGCAGCGTCAGTGTACATGTGTACAATGCACAGCAGTGTCAGTGTACAATAGTGTACAATGCACAGCAGTGTCAGTGTACAATAGCATACAATGCACAGAAATGTCAAAGCATAGTCATACCATTCGGATATACAGTAGTTGCGAAGGTGGATTGCAGGAGAAGGGCAGCTTCATCCTGTATTCTGCTGTACTACGTTCAAGTCTCAATAAGCCTCTTGGGGTTAGATACAGCCTTCACTAAACCCTTCAGTGCAAAACAACATTCCTAAGTTTATTTAAAAAGTAGGGAGTTGGGATAAATACAATAAGGTATAGGCCTTTCACACTAACTTGGCCCAAATTACAGTATCATAATTTTGCAGCTTACTCCATGTAACCCAATGGCAGAAAAAGACAACGGTACAGCTCTATATCTTTTTCATAACACATCTTCATGACTAGAATCAAATTCTAATGCAAGTCTATTCTTGCAACTCAGCAGTAAAGATGGATTGGTCGCAATTTTAGGCCAAGTTAGAGTAAAATGAGTATAATACATACATTTACAGTACAGCAATTCCTCTCTTACCGCTGAAGATGTGTTCCTACAACCTACTGTGTTCAATAGAAACTGCTTTATGAAAGGGTTATATTCTTTTGAAACCCATCCATCTGTCTACCTATTACCAGGTGCATTAATCCAGCAAGGGTTGGCCACAATCAAATCACTGCCACATCGCCCTGTCCTCTGCCATTTGCCTGCCCTCCTCCAATCCACACACACCCCTCTCTCATACATCTCTCCACTCCATCTCTCTACCTCATCCTTGGTCTCCCTCCCCCTCCTCCTCTCCCTCTCCTCTAGCCAGTTCTTCTCAAATGCTGTATTTTAAAAAATCATATTCACATTTGCAAACGTCTGGTGGTCTAGTGAGCTATGGTGCTCCATTGAGAACTGGCCCATAAGGGTTTGTATCCAAGAGTTACTGAGGTTCAGTGCTCATATAAAACCACTCGGGGTTAGTGAGACCAGTGGCCTGGCTCTGAGTCACTGTGCTTCTGATGGGTCCAAAAAGGAATGGATTATTGATGGATGTGATGTAATTGAATATCTGCAATTACTGTGTTAAAGCATTTTAAAGAAATGTACTATCTTGAGGTTAATACGCCTGTAACCTGCATCTGCCCACACCCTTGAACCCCAATCGTGATCAGTTAACAATGAACAGTAGTGTGTAATATGGAAAGTGTTCCTATGCTGAGCAGAGCTTTACCATTTCATTATGTTTTGTTTATACAGCTCCAACATGCTTGCATGCATCGGCCTTGGTAAACTTATGGCAGCTCTCCATGCTGCTTGATCTTTAGCTGCCTCTCTATTCAGTCCTTCCCTGAGGCCACACTCTAAGAACTCATCCCTGACTTTTTTATCTGCCTCTCACAACCCCACCCTCAACATTCACACCTCTTACCCCTCATTTAACTGAATGTATGACTTGGCTAATAAAGTCTTGAGTCGGAGAGGAGTGTGTGCTACTCCACCACAATTTCAATTCAATGGGTGGATAGAAGTTTTTCTATAACACACAAAAGGCTTGGCTGTAATTATTTCCTCTGTGTTATATAAGGAATTACTGTAAAAATAAACTATACCATAACAACACAGCACCCAAAACCACAATCAGCAGTCACGACATCATTGGTGGTGGTGGCGGTGGTGGTGGTGGTGGTTCCAGTGGTTGCTGTGGTGGTGGTGCGATGTGTGAGAGGTCGTACACAACCACACTCTGGTCCCAAGCACAGTCAGCCAGCAGGGCGGCATGGGGGGAGTAGTCCACGCCATAAACAAACTCGGTGTGGCGCTGAAATGACTGACCAGCTACAGAGGCTTGTTTGTGGTCCCATATCCTGAGGTTCCAGGGAAAATATTCAGTGACCAGCTTTATCTATCTACCTATCTGCATCTTCCTACATTCCTACCTATCCATCTATCTATCTGACTACTTCTCTATCTATCTACAGTATTTATCTATCTAACTACCTATTTCAGCTATCTACCAATGCTCACATGCCTTAATCCCAGAAGGAGTCCCCATAAACATATCACCTCTGTCACCTTGTCCTCCACCATCAGGCTGCCCTCTCTCCAACTCAAACCTCCCTCTCTCATGTATTTCTCCACTCCATCCCTCCACCTCACCAGAAACACTGCACAGGCAATTATCCCTACAAGTCAGTGATGTGTTCAGTATTATAGCTACAAATTTCTCCTTACGGCTGGGACTGCGAACTGAATGAAACTAGCATATCAGTTTTATAGGCAAAGTCAGCAGCAGCAACTCTCTTCATGTTTCATCATCATCATCATCATCCAAACCTCCTTTCCCATCCCCAGGTGGGGTGAGGCAGAGTCCAGTCACATAGTCTGTGTTCAGAGGGAAAATGTCAGTAACCATAACATGCTGAAGTATAGGAATATGCACACTGTTGATATATCAGGTTACATTTGCAGTTCAAGGTTCTGCTTTACTAATCACCACCACCACCACCACCACTGCCACTACTGCTACTACTACTACAATATTACTGCTACTACTACTGCCACCACCACCACCACCACCACTGCCACTACTGCTACTACTATTACAGCACTACTACTACTGCTGCCACCACCACCACCACTGCCACTACTGCTACTACTATTACAGCAATACTACTACTACTACTGCCACCACCACCACCACCAACACCACTGCCACTACTACTACTACTATTACAGCAATACTACTACTACTGCCACCATCACCACCACCACCACCACCACCACCACCAACACCACTGCCACTACTGCTACTACTATTACAGCACTACTACTACTACTCCCACCATCATCATCACCACCAACAACAACAACAACACCATTATCATTGGTGCTAGATGGGGATGCCTTTACATGGTGGCATTAACTCTCTACCTCCAAAAAATTGATGGTGGACTGCCAGGGAAGGGCAACCTCAGTATGTAGTCATTATTGCTGTGTTGCTGCTGATGATAAACTTTAGTCTGACATACCTCAGACTCTCCACTCCAGCAATGTCCTTCCAGCATCTACAACTTACCTTGTAGTGAAATCGTAGGACACTGATGCAAGCTGACTCTCCAAGAAGGATGAGAACTTCAGTCTGCGTACAGGATACTCATGGCCCTGCAGCACATGTTAAAATAATCAATTCTGAAATCTTATATCTGCTTATTTAATTTTCTAATATTTAAATCATACTCATCACTACCAAGGTCAAACTTTTACCTAATATTCCCCCTCAAAAAAATCAGCTCCAAATTCTATCTCTTCTACTTCTCACTTTCCTCTGCTGACTAATATTCCCAAGTTGAGTGTCTCGGTATGTTTCCCTGGCCACAGATGATACTATCAGATTTAATAAGTCAGGATGGTAGGTGACGTACATGCCCTTAAAAGATGCTCTGTGTTATAATGTGTCTGGGAGGAGAGTAATGGACATGTCCTAAGTGTGATGGAGATGCATAAGGACAGTGGGTGAATTTTTGCCCTAATCTGTACATCTGGGGAAACTGGGATATGATAATGTGATGTGTTGTGGTGTAAGGGGCTGCATTACAACAACGGTAGAGTTAATTATCTATGAAGTGTATTTTGTGTTGGTCCTGAAGCAGAGATGGGTGATGGCCAAGAGTACAAACTGACAAGTGTTGTGATCTATCCTTTTTTAATCCATCAACTCACCGAAAGCACAAATATTGGCTGTGAGGGTTGCCTGAGATCCCACCCAGTAATATTTCGGTCAGTACCAGCTGTTGCAATAATATTCTGGTTGTACTTGCACCAGTCACAGCTCAGGGCCTCACCATCACACGCACGCACTTTTAAGGTTGGCTGACTGGATTTCCCCCGAGTGTTCCATATTCTAAGACCTCCATCACCTGGAAAATTGAGGGAGATTAGTTGGTAGGTAAAAATATTATTAGCTGAAACCTTGAGAATGATTAGTTAAAACCTTTACAATGATTATGACTTTTCTATTTCATTCTCATTATCTGCAGACATTTTTATTTATTTTAGAAAGGAGCCAGCCTTGAAAATTACATGTGTTTGGCAGATAAGTGTATGAATAAACCCCCTATACAATCATGACATACCCAAACATGAGGCCATCACCCCTCCATGCTTCAGTACCAACACAAAATACATCTTACAGTACAATGCAACCCACATACCACAACACATTTATTCATCTCATGTACCACATTATCACAACACTGATAATCCTTCAACATAATTTCAACAATAAACATCTGGGAACACCCAGCTGAAGTGGCTGATTACTTGCAGTCCACTGGGTTTACATCCAAATGAGCCTAAAATTGCAACAATAACAATCATGATGACTTTTCTGTTTCATTCTGCCCTCCTACAGACAATTATATTCAGTTTAAGACGGACCTCTTTCTTCATATCATCAGTTCTCTATTAATGAGGAGAGCAAGAATAAACTAAAATGAACCACAACTGTACTGAAACAATGAACTTTTTCAGCCAAAGACGTTCTATCCCAAGGTGAAAAAAAAGTATGGAGGCAGCAGTAAAATATTATAATACATCCTTGGGCTAAAAGGGTTCTCTCTTAATATGAAGAAACTTGTCTGGTACCAGCTAAAATTATACAGAAACTACATCCTCTATTTTGTTGTTGTTGTTGTTGTTGTAGCCCCAGGATCATCTGGATGTGAATCTGGTAGAGAGCTGGCTTAAGCTCTTGCAGTCCACCACCCATATTTTGATGGATACGGAAGAGATGAGGAATGTCTACGTAACTGGGCAGGTATCAGTGCCATCATGAGAATGTACCCCTCTCCAACACTGTCCTTGGGCCGAAGTGGGAAAGGGTTAAGATCCGAGGTATGTTGGGAGAGGCAAGAGAGAGCTACTGACCTGCAACAGAAGCCACACAGCCTGGGAGATATGGTGACCACACTGCCTGGTAAACTAAACTCCCATCATCCACCAGAGTACGCACTGATGACTGATGGTTTGGATCCCACTGATAACAGACAAGGCAATGTTAGTTGCTGTGGGGTAGTTCAATATAGCATAGGGTTTTTGTCATACAGTCACTCTGAATACAGTCACTCTGAATAATACTGGAGATGTTGCTGTAATATTATATCAATGAAACCTGGAGTAACGCTGCATAAGCGCACCCAAAATCAAAGTTGTGACAGAAAACAGGATGTGGTTAAGAAAATGCTCATCACTGAAAACTTTGGTTCAAGAGGAAAAAATATATTTACATACACATTATATCCAAGGCTATAGCACTATATATACAAACTAACCACAGCCTTCATTATCCTAACTTCGAGCCACAGAGGAAACTCACAACTCTGAGTGTACCATCCCATGAGGCAGAAACGAAGTGCTGGATGTCTCTGGTCTGGCTCCATGACACACTATATGCGTCCTTGGTGTGTTCTCTGTATACCTGCACTGGGGCCTGTAACAACCAAGTCTATATAAACTCTTTTGAAATGTACAAGCCCATTCCTATACCACTGTTGTCCAATATATTTAAGGGAAATGATCTAGAGACTTGAGGAGTGAGTGAATGATTGTGGTTCATTACACCAGGCACGATACTGATACGTCTCTCAATTTTGTACCTTCCCTTTTTGTTTCTAAATTCTACCTCACCTCATCTTTAGGTAGGTAAAAGGGTAAGGATGATGATGATTTGCCTTATTCCCTTGGTGACAGAAAAAAAAAAGAAAGAAAAAAAAAAAACTCAGTCACCTCTTGGTATATAAGCATATTTAACAAGTAAGGGTCGTCACTCTTAATGGTGTGTTCTGATCCTTCTGACTCTAACCTAGCCAAAAGTTGCTATCTCTTCATCTCAAATGCTGAGCTGTAGGAATAGATTTACACTAGAATATTAGGCTAGTCATGAAAATGTGCTATTGAAAGAACGCAGAGCCACAGCATTGTCTTATTCTGCCAGTAGGCTATATGAAATATGCTACGAAAGGATGAAAATCTGGGCTAAGTTAAGGTGAAAAGAGTATAGCTTCCTCTACATCTACATATATGACATGCACTACTAATACTGTATATAAACTGCACTGAGTTCTACACACACACACACACACACACACACACACACACACACACACACATACACACACACACACACACACTCTAAGCTATGAAGAAAAACTAGAAAAACTGAACCTACCAACATTACAGGAGAGAAGGAAAAGGGGAGACATGAATACGCTATATAAATGCATCTCAGGGAAAGAGAAAATAGACATCAATGAGTATATAACCTATAGGGAGGCATCAGCAGGATGACACGGCAAAAAACTGCATTAAAAGGGGTGACAATGATGTATGGAAATTCAGTTTCCCAAATAGGGCAGTTGATCAATGGAATCCATTACCAAATGAAATAGTGTGTGCCAAAACTATTCATAACTTTAAGGATTTGTGTGATAAAAATGGTTTAATACATGGGACAGTACGAGCTTGACTCATTCCTGTAAGGATACAATTAGGTAATAACACACACACACACACCACATTTACAAAACTGTTTTTGTCATTTTTTGTATTAAACTCTTCAGTATATATATATATATTTTTTATTCATATTACCACTTGCCAATTTCATGATGACATTTTTGAAAATTCTTTCTGCAACCATATTATTTTACTGCAGATATGGAGAAACATCACTGTCTATCTCTCAATCTACTGCCAGACACCTTAATCACGCATGGGGTGGCCATAAACAAATTCCCTCCATGCTGGTCAGTCTTCTGCCATTTGGCTGCCCTCGCTCCAACTCACAACCCCCTCCCTCAAATATCTCTCCACTCCATCCCCCCACCCCATACTTGGTCTCCCCCTCCTCCTCAGTTGAAAAGATACCTATAAAACTGTTTTTACTCTAACTAGGCCCAGATTTTAATCCTTCTGAAGCTTATTTAACCCATTTCTGCCCAGTGTCCTCAACTACGGACGGAACTGGGCATTTTCAAATGTTAATAAAGAAGGGAACCCCAGGGCAGGGACCCGTGAGCCTTGCGACTATGAGCCGACAAGTGGAGGGCAGTACACATAGTACCCATCCAGCAAAATCCATCGCACAGGAACTCTGGGAGCTGATGGGTAAATGTAGCTCTGTGAGAGAAACAAATAACACTGGGTCTCTATACCACTTCCATGGCATTCCTTCATAACTTGCATCATATCCTTGTATTGATCTAGTGTTGCATTTCAGCAGCGAAGATGGAGGCGATGGCAATTTTAGGCCAGGTTAGAATAAAAAGGATACATTACAGTGATGTGGGAAACACAACAAGCTATAGGTATGTAACTAGGTAGGGTCCCCACCACCTTATCATGTATGACGGTCAATGAGGCAATGTGCAAACTCTCACATCTAAAAATCCAGTTTCTAAATCCTCCACATTCCAAGATACTTTTTTATGTGACAGGGTTTTGATATCCCTTGTCCTTAAACAATCAGTTCATATTTGAAGACATCTTTCCATGGGAGCATATATTAACAGATAAACACTACTGTATTACTAGGAGCTGTATTTACAGCTAACAGTACTGTACTGGCGTTGTGGTGTGGATGTGGATGTGATAGGAAATGTTATGAGGAATACACTGAGGTGGTTTGGCCATGTGGAGATGATGGAGGGTGAAAGACTGACGACGAGAGTGTATGTGAGTGAGGTGGAGGAGGGAAGAGGGAGGGGGAGGCCGAGGATGAGATGGAGGGATGGGGTGGAGAGGTATATGAGAGAGGGGGGTGTGAGTTGGGAGCAGGGCAGTGAAATGACGGGGGACAGGGCGACTTGGAGGCGATTTGTTTGTGGCCACCCCAAACGGGATTGAGGCATCTGGCAATAGATAGATAGATAGATAGTACTGTACTGTAGGCAATTTATAATGTGATTTTTTTTCATTAATTTTCATATGATTCTAAATTCCAAAATTTTCCATCCATGAAGTCTTTGGACCCAAGTATTTTGGATCTGAGTGACTGAACTGTACTGTCTTACTGCAAATTACTGAACCCACTACACTCCCACTTTCAAGCTGGTAGTACTTTTAGCTAACAATTAAAAACTGAGCCAAAATACAGACAAATTCCTATGTCAACCATCAGAAACATCAGCTCACAAGAAGTTCAGCCATAAATTACTATGTCAGGAATGCCAACTATAAGCAATCAATGAGGGTGTAGGAGTTTCAGCTGTCCGCATTTGTACCTGTGGACTGGTGGTGTTCCATAGCTGCAAAGATCCATCGCCAGCACCTGTCACCAGCATTCCCTCAGCTGCCTCACTCCAGGCCACATCCAGCAGGCCAGACCCCCACCCTCCACTGCTCACTGTCTGACCACCACTCACCGACAACACAAATATTCGCCCACCTCCTGTACATGTCAAAGTGAAGGTAGAGAATTAATTACATGCACCTGTAGATCACGAGGTCTACTATGTGTTGTCAGGTTCATTTTGAGTTGTTTCATTCTTAAGTTGCTGACAAGTTAACATCTAGGTTTCATATAAGTCATTATAAAATTCTCTTTAATTGGGAATTATCTAAGGCTTGATAAATGCTATTCAGAATGTGAGAGCCATAAACTATTTTATTCTTACTGTAGCCATATAAGATATTTGGTCTAGGAACATCTTACTGTCCTCTAAAGGTTACAAAAGTCTTCAAAAAACATTTTAAGGATGTGAGAAATATTATAAAATGAGGGTGCTGGGTTTAACTTAATGACTGTATATCATTCCAGCTACTAGTGCTGGAGAGAGATGCCTCATATGGTGACACTGATATAACATAGTAACTCCACCACTCAGTAATATTGATATCCCTCAACTCCCTCCCTCTCCCCCTAAAAGGTGGATGGTGGGCCGCAGGAGAGGGGCAACTTCAGCCTGCAGTCCACTGGGTTCACATGCAGATGAGGCTGGGTTTGCAACTACTACTACTATTACTGGCTACTGTACAACTGTTACCATTCTGGTTACCAAAAAATGACCTTATTCTGTTATGGGAACCTCAGCAATCTAAAGGGTTAAGTTTTACTTCTGTCAGATGATTTTATTCAGCTTAGGTGTGATTTCACATCCTCCTTGTCAAAATCTAATTCTTCTCTTAACCCCTTCAGTAAAGTGACATACCAGTATTTCTTTTATTCTAGCTACTGCCATATGATTTTATTTAACTTAGGACTGACTTTCTGATATACACTGGTTAGATGTAGTTTTCATTAACTTGCACTACTGGAGGACATTCCATTGCTGAATAAAATCATCTGGTGGTTCCCTGATTAAAATGAGAAACATGTTTTTGAAGTGAAGGGATTACGATCCCGTATGACATTTAAAAAGATCCTGTATGACTTTCAGATACGGTATTCCTCCCTGTGCCTCACCCATAAGTCCAAAGTTTTGAGATGCAGCTACAGCGATGAGGTCAGGAGTGAAGGGGCTGAAGGCGAGGCTATACCCATGGTGGTCAGGGGTTGACAGCACACGCACACCACCACCACCACCACCACCACCTCCACCACTATCGCCAGACATCCTTGTGTCCTCACCCTTTACCCATGCTGAAAATAAAGGAATACCATTTATGAGACACCTCATCCCCATTAGACATCTTTGTATCCCAATCCTTCACTCATTCTGAAAATAAGACAGTACAGTACTATTCACATGACAAGTTTTTACAGTACCCCCACCACCATCAGGCATCACATTCTTACTCTTCACGTATTTTGAAAATAAAAGAGTACTGATCACAAGATAGTTTTTTCCCCTACCAGCAGACATCCTCACACTGTTACCCTTAACCCATCCTGAAAACCACTGTATGTACATCAGATCTCATGATGTACTGATGGTTCACATTACAAGAGGTTCCTGTATTTTTTATGCCTTTTTTGCTATAAGACCCAGAGTAAACTTTAGAAAATTGTGACCAGTAATGTTGACTTGCCAATACTTTTCCTTCCTTTTGTTTGTCATGACAGATAACTTATTACTCACTGTGATGGCACATAGCTATGGCATTATATGTGCAGCTTCTAAATGTACTTGTTGGAAGTTACTAGTTTAGTTGTGCTTTTCCATACTCCCTAAAGCTGGCTCCCACCAATTCCCCATTATCACCATGAATGGGTGGTGGTATATGTAAAAAAAAAAAAAAAAAAAAAAAAAAAAAAAAGTCATTTCTTGCTAAAATGGAGTCTAAAATTGCATGAAACATAAAAAAACAGGGAAAAAAATAAAAGCTTTATCACCAAACAGAGTATGAGCTGCAAATGGAAAACTGCCTTTGTTAGTGAGTAACTCTGCCTTCACTGGGAGGTAAAGGCTTCACTGGCATGCACACCCTAGGTCTTCAAATATGCAGGTGTAAATATTAAATGGCACAAATTTTAGTTTCCTATAACAGCATACTTAGGTTAATGAAAAAATTCTATATCTGGTGGTTCTCATTACCCTCTACTTGAAGGTTAAAAGGCCACTGAGTATGAAAACAATTAAGATCACTGGTTCTAAACTTTATACTGTAACATACACACAAAATCTCAAGAGGTTCAAGGATGTCAGCCATGAAATCATCTAGACTCATACTAACCAATTAATACCTTGAAGGGGACTGCTGGCTTATTCTTGAAAAGGCCTTACATTCCCTTGTTTATTGGTCTTATCCACTGGTAAATAAATATATGGATTCTTCTTCTACCTATGAATTACACCGTAATCAACACCTGTCACTTCTTGCAAGCTATCATAAACAAACCGACACGAAACCATCTCGACAAGTGCATATCGTTGCACCTTCCTCATACAGAGTTTAGCATAAATAAAATAGATCAAGGTTAATTCCAGGCCCAAGTGACCTGTATTGGACTGAGTGAAAACACACCATACCGCTATAAAAATACAAAAACAAATCTTTGACAGCCGAGATGTTCAGTGTGCGAAACCCAAACACGGACCAAAACAAATGCCTTTATAAAGAACTCGATAGCTACTACTTCCACCCCCATGACGCATTATGAGCGCCATCTTACCTCATCTTGAATTTCCTTCTATGCTCATGATGCTTTCCAGATCAATTATGAGCATATTTTTTATGATTATGTACATTTGTAATACCCCTCTGTACCATCCAATGAGACTCACACGCACACTGACGATGACCACACTGAAGCTAGTCACCAAAGTCATAACAGAACAGCATAAGTAAGGTTGTTCTGCGGTTAATTTATGCCTAGTTTTTATTCCTGCAGGTCTAGCACCATGTTTTCGCCCCCGCAGCAGGCTATTTCACTCGCAGCCACTGCCGTTATTTCATTTTTGTATCATACTGGCTTTTATTTCACTGGGCCAATGTCTCTTATCCCATTTCCTTTGCTACTAGCTTTTATTTCTTTATATAATTGGCTTTGATTCTACATTCTGTCTCTCTGGACCCCTTTACCTCAAGGGGTCTTGGCTGATTGAAACTGTTAAGCATTAGTCAAAATACAGTAAGTCCTCAAGTTGAAGAGGTTCACTAATCTTGTTTTGGACTTTTCACCTGGAGGGGTTTCTCGTCAGAAGAATAAAATCATCTGACGTCAGCCAAAATGACAGAGAATACTTCATCGGGCTGAAATTATCCCACCGCTCTTACTTGCTGCTTTAATATCATTGCTCTGCCAATGCTGTCATAATCCCACCTTTAATGGCTGTAATTACCCCACCTGTCATCAACTGATAGTCTCACCTATTACTGGCTGTCACTGTGCCACTTGTCATTGGCTGTCATGACCTCACCTGTCACTGGATGTCATTACCCATGTCACTGGCTCCCCAAATGTCGCTGACTCATTACCATCACTGGCTGTCGTTATTCTGTCACTAGCTGTCATTACCTTTTCTCTGGCTGTCATTACCCCTAATTACTTGCTGTCATTCTGTCACTGACTGTCATCATCATGGCAACTGTTGTCATTACCTTGTCAATTGCTGCTACTCTTCTACTTACTAACATCTATCATTCTTATCACCCTCAAACATCGTACACATCAGTCCCACTGCAGTCGTCTTACCTTAACCAGGCCTAAATTTTCATCATTTGCAGCTTATTTCACATAGCTCAATGACAGAACGGACAGTGCTACAACTGTCTCCTTTCCATAGCACTTCTTCATGACCAGCATCACATTTTAGTTTTAATCTCTTGTTGCTGTTCAGCAATAAAGATGGAGAGAGAGCAATTTTAGGAAAATTTGCATCAAAACAGGTACAATACAATCAACACCTGCACCACCCAACCTGTCCACAGATTCACACTTTCTCCTAACTGTTGCTGCTAAGGTAATTTTCTTCCCATTAATAAAATAGTGTTCTGTGATATGGTATACTCAAATTTCAGTGTGATTTTACACTGACCTTCCATAAGCCCTCTATTGCAAGAGTAAATTGGTACTTTCATGTACAAAACTGGTCACCATTGGAATAGTCTCCCTGTCTGTCTTTCTTTTCACCCAGAACAGTCTTTTAATGCAATGTGTCCAGTCATTTCTAAAATAATCTTTTTCTGGTTTTCTTTCATTCTGCTCCCCTTCAAAGGAGGGCCTTTTTAAAGCTAGTACTCATAGGTTTTTGTTTTATGTACAATGATATCAATGATAACAGTGAGAGTTTGAGGAGGAGTAGCCTGATGACAAAGGTCAGGGCAACAGGGAGGTGATTTGCTTGTTGCCACATCTCTGGGAAAAAGGTGTCTAGCTATATACGAGATAAATAATCCTGTCACCTGGGCTCATTATCCATCTGCTTTTGGCTTGCCATTATACCAGACATCAGTTCCTAATACTGCACCAGCTCTTGTCACTATATTATTCTGTCACAAAGTACAGTACGTCTCTAATATTAAAAGTGTCCTCTCTCTCTCTCTGTCTCTCTCTCTCATATGCATGGAAAAATTATAAGCCGTTTTACATTTGGTATTCAGGTTTATCTGGACTGTCTGAACTGAAATGTAAAAAAAAAAATAACTGGTGAATTACTAACCTTTGTCGAAGAATTTAAGCCACACTGCAACACCACAAAATTGAATGGTGCTTCACATACTGTACTAATAGTCGCAACAGTAGATCAAACCCACTCTGTTTGGTCAAGCAGACTCATCAACGGCAGGCATGCAGTCGTCCCTGCAAGAGTGTCCCATGCAGTGAATGTATGTTCCCTTGCAGTGGACAGTGACTCACCACAGAGGCACAGGAAAGAGCGTGAAGGTCTGGTTCCTGGATGAACAGTGCATTTGTGTCTATCCATCCAGCGAACAGGGGCACTAAAGTAGGCTCCACATCACCCCTTTATTTGGTTATATGGTTACCACCCAACGTCATAAATGGTTTCCTGAGCTACAGGAAACCATTAGGCTTGTCACTCAGTGTAGCATCACCTACGGAAGAAGCAGGCAGCACTACATCAAGCGCGTGGATGATGGTCGCCAACACCTACCACAAGTTTCACAAAGTGGCAAAATTTTACTGATAAGAAGTTGGCCGCACTACATTGAATGAGTGGACGACGGTCGCCACAACCTACCACAAGTTTCACACAGTGGCAACAATATAACTGGGTGGTTCCACTACCTGTGCAATCAGTTATACTAATGTTCCTCAGCTTCCCCCCTGCCACCCAAAAAGAGGCTGGTGGACTGCAGGAAGAGTGCAGAATCAGCCTGCAGTCCACCAGGTTCAAGTCTAGATAAGCTTGGGACCACAATAACAATAATACAAAAAAGGATACTTCTACTTACTACTGTTGGTTTTTATTAAGAAATCTTGTACAAATGTCTTTTTTACTTAAGAGTACTCATAATTACTTTTTTCCTAATTTCATAATGTACATGAAATTTACAAAATCGAGGTTCAAAAGCAAATGACAATCACTGAAGAGCATTCAAAATTACATTTCTAATCTTGTAACATTCCTGAAGCTAATGAAATCATTATACTGAAGCAAGAGAGGCTTGATTTATTCAAAAGTACACTTATTCCTCAACAACGGAGACGTATTACTAACAATTATTCAAAAGTAGGCTGGTAATGTTTCAGTGTTTGTTAAGTGAAAAAAGGCACTTGCTCCTAAACAATGGACAAATATTACATTACTAACAAATGACTCAAACAAAAGTACACAAGTAACATTTAGGATCGGACACAAACTATTTAATAAACAGTACCAAGGAAGTACAGTATTCTCACGAGCTTACGTAGCATTGTAGCACCTCTTCCTTGGCGATTGCTTTTGAGTATTTTAATTTAATATTATTGTGTCTGTTATTAGTGTCTTTAAGTTGATACAGATTGCATAAATAAAATACGAGAACATTAACCCTTTCAGTCCAATAATGCCTTTACTTATTTATGTATGTTTGTGTGTATGTTTATTTATTTATTTATATTTTTTGTTTGTGCACTTCAGACACTTTTATTCACATCTAGAATCACTTTTCAAACAGGAGAGTTGAATACAACTTTCATTAACCTCTTCAGTATGACAGGCCTTTCCAAAATTGAATATAACAGTCTGAAGGAGGCAAGAATAAACATCATACACTTTGGGGGATATTTTTCAAACTTGAGGAGTTAAATACAGCTTCCAATGATGTGGTTAACAATAATTTGGTAAGGACGAGGTGCTCCGAAGCCTTTAAAACTGATGAGCATACAATCTCCAGTCACAGAACACATTAACAGTATCTCATGGAAGGTATTCTAGAGTAGATGATCACTACGGTATTATTCTGACATTCACACATACACACAAAAAATCATCATCATTAACACCACCACCATCATCATCATCACTGCAATATTCATGATTACTGTTCTGTCATTCCATATAAAAAGGTACTCAATAACCTCTACAGTATGGTGATTTATTTTGTATTTTGTTCTCACCACTGTTAGGTGGTTATGCAGGGTGGCCAATATATAATACTCCACTGGGTCATTTCTTGCATGTAATGAGGACAGCTTAATCAGTGGTATCTGTATCTACCCTGCATCATTTACTCATTTCCCACTCCCACTGCCACAACCATGCCCACACTAGCCGACTGAGCTGTTACCACAACACTAACATACTTCCATGTGTGTTTCTAGTGGAGTGATATTTAAGGACACTGTGTTTGACCTAGGAAGAGTCCCCAAGCAGCAGCAGAGCTACTGATGGCTATATCTAACTCCAGTTTAAAATGGTTCTCCCAAACTAAATAGAAGGCATAAAGAACAGGATAAAAAGAAAATGTCACTGGAGTGAAGCCATAGCAACAACAATCCAACAATGTTTTATTTTATTCTTGTTTCCTCCACATGACTGTATTTAGCTGAAGGGAGAATTTTTGTGTTGGAGGTTAGTTCTAGTCTTCGCTAGCAACCTTGCAAATAGACCTCTCTCCTCAGTTGAGTAAAATTTGTCAGGTGGCAGCAAATAACACACAAATATCATCATGGGAGTGAGAAGGATAAACCCTTGGACCTCTTGGTATATAATGACATCCTAGAAATTACAGTGAGTCCCATAGGTAATGAAGAAATACAGGGCAGCCCATAACATACTGCTCCTCATCTAACCCACAAGCAATTTCTTGTGTGTTCCAGGGATGGTTCAGACAATGCTCTAAAAGTGTAACTGCATCATTTACTCATTGCTCACTCCCTCAGCCCCACCCACATTCATACCAGCAGACTGAGCCATCCTAAAAAGACAAAAAAATCTCCTGGCAGAGGAAAAAAGTAGTGTTATATATGGACCACCCTGTGCAGTACATGCAACATGATTCCTTCACTGTCCTTTGCCACATAAAACTTAGTATTTCTCTCATTACAGATACAGGCACACCTACGATTTTAAAAGAATCCTCAACCAATGAAAACTTTGATTTTCTTTTCTACATGATTAAATTCAACTACTGTAAAGAAAAAATTAAATTAAAATACATAAATCACTTTCTCAAAGCTCTTACCATATTTGATTTTTTAACTGAAGCAATTAACATATGGTCAAACTACATGCACTCCATTTTTTTTAAGTCAAATGCAGTAATATGGGGTTGTCTGTTATTTCATTTTTTTATTTATTTATTTTTTAGCCTGTTCTGTATAATGAATAATCTGCTCCTCATTTTTTAAAAGACACATTCAGCTACACAATAAAAACCTGAGACGGACATACTACTCCCCTGTTCTTCCTCAATCAATGATAATATGCTTTTCTTCTCATACATATGAATTTGAAAACACAATACAGTACCACAGTCTACCATTATTATTCACTACAAAAGAGGATGGATAAAGAACTAAGTACAAAACACATGCAATACAAATTCTCTCACTGTGCAACACGTCTCGTTTCACCACTAATGAATGCAAAAGATAATAATACTGCAATAAATGTCCTCAATGAACAGTCTCTTCTCACTACCTCTACTGATGATACAAAAAATTAAGTACAGGAAAGAGGTGGAAGAAAATGAAATGACTCTCTCCCCAAATTACTTCATCTACTTCTCTAACAATCTCAAATGAAGAAAAATAAAAACACATGATTTTCTCACTGAATTTTCTACTTTTCTTCTCCCTACTTAAACTGAAAAAAATAAAAATAAAAACCAAAATCTCCCACCACACCTAAGCTATGCCCTGCCGCGATCCCTGAGTCAGTATGCGAGTTTCTTCATGAGGAGGTAGATGTGCTTGTCCACCTCAAAGCCGTGCAGGTTGTTTGCATCGCCCTGGAGCCGCATCAACAGTCCACCATATGACACATAGGCTGACCTGCAGGCAAGGGACGATATGTTAGTGGACCAGTGATAATGATAATAATACCTGTAATAATAATAATCCATCCATCCATCATCCAATCTTGTGTTGCCCCATGAGGAGTATAGGAACCCGGGGCTAGGCAAGTTGGTCCTGACATTTAAGATGAGTGAAATAATAATAATAATAATAATAATAATAATAACAACAACATTAAAAGTTGAAACAGTTGACCAACAATAAAAAGTTAATGTAACAATCACGGACTGTCATCATCATCATCACTATCATCCTAATGCTGCAGACATGGAATAAATGAAACACAGACTAAAACAGATAAGTCTGCAAAAGTAAAAAAGAAAAGTAAAGAGGACGATGATATGAAACAATTACCCATGATGCTTGTCTCTACTTTAATCCTTAGAGCCTGTGGTGGGTTATTCTGGGTAATTCACACATTATCCAGACATATAACGCTGAATCATGAAGGTTACCATAGTTACCTCCACTAAATGTTACCCTAAGTGCACATTTTGCCTACCAACCCAGCAAAAGTGGATAGATACCAAAGCATGTGGAATTATTAAAGCTGTTGAACTGGAGCATAAGGTACTGTTATATACGAAACATGCTAAGACCGAAGCATGTTCTGTATCCCATGGAGTATTGTAGTACTGGAGTGTATGGAGCAGTGATGCAGTGGAGAGTGTGGAGTGGTGCTGCAGTGGAGTGTGGAGGGGTAGCAGTGCAGATAGTGGTTGTGATCCAGACACACAACCAGCTAACCACACTGCCACACCTACAACTCCTTATCCACACCTGTACACACACCTGCTTATCAGTGCCTGGGAATATGCACACCTGGACACACACACACACACACACACACACACACACACACACACACACACACACACACACAAGAGCCTGTTATCATCATGTCTGGAGCAGCCTGCAAAGTTATAAACCACTGTGCACTAACTTCATTAACTACACAAACATACAAGGGAGTTACCGAAATAGGAATTTGCGATACATTCATTAATACACCTGTAAAAACATGATACACTATAATACAAGAGAACTTCAAAATACTGGTGTGTACTGTATATATTTTTATGCCACACAGGAACACAAAAAAGGAGGGTGGGGGGTTCCAAGTCCTTTTTGGTGTTCTCTCTCCTCTATCCCAGGGAAAATAAAATAAATGACACACAGAATATTCACTGATGCTGGATGATGAAGTAATGGAAAAGGTGAATGCGTTTAAGTACTTGGGTATTGTAATGAGTAAGGAGGGAAGTGTGGAGGGTGAAGTGTTTAAAAGGGTACAACAGGGAAGGAAGGTTGCTGGTCCTCTGAAAGCAGTGATAAGAAATAGGGAAGTGAGCATGGAAGTAAGAACGTTGCTGCGTGACAGTATTGTAATAACAACTCTAACGTGAGGAAGTGAAGCTTGGAACTTGTTGGAAGGACACAAGTTAAGAGTGAGAGCAATGGAAATGATCTGAAAGGAGCATGTGGCGTCACATGGAGAGAGAGTCTGACAAATGAGGAAGTGAAGGAGAGCTGTGGTGTAGATGTGGATGGGATAGAAAGCGTTAGGAGAAACTCATTTTGGCCATTTGGTGGGGATGTAGAGCGAGAGGTTAACGAGGAGAGTGTATGCGAGTGAGGTGGAGGGGGAAAGAGGGAGGGGGAGGCCAAGGATGAGATGGAAGGATGGAGTGGAGAGGTATGTGAGAGAGGGGTATGTGCGCTGGGGGGAGGGCAGTGAATGGCTGGGAACAGGGCGACATGGAGGCGATTCGTTTGTGGTTACCCCATATGGGATTAAGGCGTCTGGCAACAGACGGACAGACAGACTGTGGGCACAGCTTTGACAGGCAGCTTCCTCAGGCCCAGCAGTCCTACTAAGTATCATACCCTTTCGTGTGTGTGTGTGTGTGTGTGTGTGTGTGTGTGTGTGTGTGTGTGTGTGTGTGTGTGTGTGTGTGTGTGTGTGTGTGTGTGTGTGTGTGTGTGTGTGTGTGTGTGTGTGTGTGTGTGTGTGTGTGTGTGTGTGTGTGTGTGTGTGTGTGTGTGTGTGTGTGTGTGTGTGTGTGTGTGTGTGTGTGTGTGTGTGTGTGTGTGTGTGTGTGTGTGTGTGTGTGTGTGTGTGTGTGTGTGTGTGTGTGTGTGTGTGTGTGTGTGTGTGTGTGTGTGTGTGTGTGTGTGTGTGTGTGTGTGTGTGTGTGTGTGTGTGTGTGTGTGTGTGTGTGTGTGTGTGTGTGTGTGTGTGTGTGTGTGTGTGTGTGTGTGTGTGTGTGTGTGTGTGTGTGTGTGTGTGTGTGTGTGTGTGTGTGTGTGTGTGTGTGTGTGTGTGTGTGTGTGTGTGTGTGTGTGTGTGTGTGTGTGTGTGTGTGTGTGTGTGTGTGTGTGTGTGTACAGTACCGGTACTTCAGTGGGTAAAGTCAGTAATTCACCTACATATCCCGTTTCTGAACATTTAAAGCGAGATTAATCTAAACTCTGCTGACATAATTTAGCGAGATCTCAGTAAGTTTTCAGACACGTTATCGAGGCTATGTAAAAGGACTACTGATGGCTCCACACGTGTCAATCAGAATCAACCCTTTTTAGGCAGAAGATGTCATTCTTATTTCATTCTTGCCGATACTGGACGAGTTTCTTCATTTTTACATATTTGTCAAACCGGAGGGGCTGGAGATACCGAGCTTTATTTTTTTTTTTTTTTCAAATTGGGGAAGTAATTTTGTCTTATTGCTCTCACCTGGCGACTTTATTCAGGTAGTGAGGGCGTTAATAAAGGCTATACCTGACCCCTCCAGTACCAAAAGCCTCTAGTAAGCTGAATAAAATAACATCAAATAAGGAAGAATAAGGTTTAGATCCGCCAATGGAAGGAGAGGCGAAGAAACCAACCGGAAAAACTCTACGGTCAACACAGGCCATTTTTCACATACCCTTTCTTGAAGCTCCATTTATTCAATTTAATTCTTTCTTCCCTATCAACTATTTGTCTTTTTTCGAGTAATTTATGTGAACTGCTCTCTCTTTCTCTCTCTCTCACTGGATCTCCTGTGTTAATTCCGTCATGATCTAGGTTTTGGAGGTATTATACACGTACTCTTGCATCTATCGATTAATTTTTGCATCTATCGAGCTATCTACCTATAACATCTATTGGTTTTGGGGGTATTATACACGTTCTCCTGCATCTATCGATTAATTTTTGTATCTATCGTGCTATCTATCTAACTATAACACCTATCAATCAAGCTATTTATTTATTTACTTCCATCTATTTAACTATCTTTGCATCTATCAGGTTATCTATCAAACTATATCCAGCAGTCAAGCTATCTATCTGTATTTCTTCAATCCCATCTACCTTTGTATCTATCGGCCTATTATCTACCGAATTATATCTATCAGTGACGCTATCTATTTACTCCCATTTATCTTCATCTCTGTATCTATCAAACTATAATATCTATCAGACAAGCAATCAATCTTTTTCTTCATTCCCATCATCTATTTTCGTATCTATCAGGCTATTTATCTATCAAACTGTCAAGCTATTTATCTATATCTATTAATCAGATTCTAGACAGCACACTAATCCATTCCCTTAAGACCAGATGCCCTCCAACGTGCAACAGATGGCGCCACACGACTTCCACTGCCACCACCTGGGCATAAATATCACATCCTTACCCCTCCAAATCCTCACCTTCCCATCCCTCCTTCTTCATAGTCCTTCATCTGTTTTCTTCCTCTATCACCAAATTATCTAACCCTTTTCACACGCCTTCCACTGCCACCACTTGGACACTAATACAGGATAAAATAGACAGATAGATAGATAAATTTTTAGGTGGGTACATGCTTTGCAATATGCATCTAATATTCTGTAATAATTCTGTATAATAACATGATCAGTATTTTGCTATCCTTCAATTTTCACTTTTAAAATCCTCTTACTCCTTCCTCCATTCCTTATTTCATTCTTTCTTTCTTCCCTCCTTCCTTCTTCATTTTTTTTCCTTCATTTTCTTATTCTCTTGACCATCTTTCTTTCAACATTGTCTTTAAACTGTCTATGTTTCTTTTCTTTCTCCCGTTTCTTTTAACTCTCTCTCTCTCTCTCTCTCTCTCTCTCTCTCAAGCCCTCCTACGCATATCATGTACCTTTTATTCCTTTATATTTAGTACAGAAATTACGTGTACAAATCCTGGTTACATTTTACGATCATTTTTCATCATATATTTAGTTATTCTCTTGATAAGTGATAAAGGAAGAGAAACAAAGGACTCACTGGAATCTTTAATAATTATACATGCCATTATCATCGTATATAACTCATTTATTTTTATTAATAATGCTGATAATAATAAAAATCATATATATACTTAACTTTGCAGGATTAAGAATAACTTGTAAGCACATTAGAACACAGGGGATAATGATGATGATGATGATGATGATGATGATGATGATATTGAGAATAAATATGATCTTAACCTGAAAAGCAAGGTAATGGAAATAAAGATGAGGTAATGACACCAATAATCTACTTAATAATAATAATAATAATAATAATAATAAAAAACAATAAATATATGATTTAACGTTACCTGAAAAGCAAGGTAATGGAAATCTAGGTACTAATTAAAATAAAAGATTCCAACCAACCACTTAATAATAACAACAACAGTAATAATAATAATAATAATAATAATAATAACAATAATAATGTAATACCAGCGATGTCGTAGCTTCCAATATGTTCTGATTTTATTTCTAAAACTACAATAAACAAAGCGGGAAGAACATATTGTGGAAAAGATAAAAGCGATATCCGAATCTATCTATTTACAGAGAGAGAGAGAGAGAGAGAGAGAGAGAGAGAGAGAGAGAGAGAGAGAATTATACATACACAATAATAAACTAAGTCAACATTAAAATATAACACACACGGAGGTACAGAAAACGGTACAGAATTATATACAACACATACACAGAAAATACCAACACAGAGACATAAACATTATAAAGGACATAAGTACGTAACATATAATTACAAAGGACATAACATGTACAGAAAAATACAAAAATAAACCATTCTCGCATTTCAAACTATGGGAAATGGACACTCATTTGACTTGGCAAGGCTTTTCAAACGTTCAACTCAAATTTTTTCAAATATTCGAAGTTTCTTGAGTTACTGGTTGACCCACAATGTCCAAGAACATGGTATATTGTCCTGTAAACCTTAATAATGTCCAAATATTTATAATATGACCGATTTTGGAAGATATTCTCGTGGGACCGTACGGAATTCACGATGGCGCCCAGATGTAAACAAAGGCGAAGGGATGGACGGGTAACAAATGATGGACAGAAGGAACTGACAGTAGAAGACCTCTAAATGACCCACAGAAGTAGAGTAACAGCCCTGACGAGGTAGATTAACTTCATTCCAACAGTCGATGATGGTAATTCGATGGTAACTGGACAAACAGAAGGTCGTAAAGAGATAACAGTCAATCCAGGATGCTACGTCGAGTTGACAAAATCGTTGATGCAAAGCCGGACAGTAGATGGACGGCAGACTGTGGTAGATGACAGTAGATGATAGCAGATGGATAACGGATGGTGGTAGACGGACAGAAGATGGTGGTAGAAGACTGAGACGAAATGTAGACTTGCCCGAAGTTGTACCACACCAAAGAACAGCCGAAGAAGAGAGTAGGTGACACGCAGACTATGGAAGATGAAGAGATGATTGCAGAAGAGCAGAGACCAGGTAGATGGTGGTAGATAGAAGGTAGACGGCTGTTGACAGACACTGCACTGTTGTAGAAGGGCAGAGACCAAGTAGTAGTAGCAGTAGCAGCAGTAGAAGTAGCAGTAGAAAGTTCCAAACAAAGCTGACATACCAGACAATGCATTTACAGATCTCTGGGGGTAAACACATGTAAATGCACCTCTGATACGCAGCCGTGCTGGGGTGATTTACAACGATTTACGGAGATTTACAAGGGGGATTTCTATCTCTGCTGGAGGGGTTGATTTTAGCCCTACCCCTGCCCCACCTACACCTGCTTACAGCTACCTACACCCATTTACACCTACCTACAACCAATTACACCTACCTACACCCAATTACACCTACCTACACCCAATTACACCTACTTACACCCACCCAAATCTACTTACATCTACCTACACCTGCTTAAACCATCTAAATCTACCTGCACCCACCTACTCCCACCTACACTCTTTCAGTGGGTAACATCTTTCATTCTTGCACTACCCATATCACTCATTTGGGGTTCCTAGGTCATTCATACACCCATCTACAATACACCCACCTATATTCGGCCCCCCCCCTCTCTCTCAGGTCAATTACATAATTCTACCCACATTACACCCTCCCTCTATCCACCCATGCATCGAATCACTACCTATCCATCCATCCATCCACCCACCCATCTATCCACTATTTCATCCACCCACCCATTAGTCCATCCATCCATCCATCCACCCACCCACCCATCCATTCATCCACTATTTCATCCACCTATCCATCCATTCATCCACCTATCCAACCATCCACCCATCCATCAATCCATCCAGCCACCCATCCATCTATTCATCCATCCATCCACCTCGCCACCTCGTCACGGCCACTTCACAAGTTATACCTGTTTCATATTTTTCAGCCTTGAGAGAAGTGTGATGTGTTTGTTCACATGTTTGTCTGTTTGTGTTTGTTGTTGGTGGTGGTGGTTGATGATGATGATGATGATGATGATGATGATGATGATGATGATGAGGAGGAGGAGGAGGGGGAGGTGGATGGTCGGATGATGATTATGATGATAATGATGAGGATGGTGGTGGTGGTGGTGGTGGTGATAGTAGTAGTAGATATGAAGGGTGGTAGTCGTGAATAGTGGTGGTAAATGATGGTATTTGTGGTAGTAGTTGTGGTCTGTAGTAGATGAACTAGTTGTGGAAATAGTAGTGGTTGATGAGCGGTAATTGTAGTAGTAGTTGTTAAAATAAGAAGCAGTGGTAACAGTAGTTGTGGTAGTACCAGTAGTAATCACTGCTTTGATAGTGAAGCAATGCCAGTAGTAGTAGTAGAAGTAGTAGTAGTAGTAGCAGTAGTAGAGATGGTATGGTAGTTACTAAAATAGCGCCTACACACACACACACACACACACACACACACACACACACACACACACACACACACACACACACACACACACACACACACACACACACACACTCTCTCTCTCTCCATTACAATAAATTCTAAACTCAACCAAATCCCCTAAAGAAAAAAAAAAAAAAAAAAAAAACGAAAACCAGAAATCCAAAAAAATCGCAAGACAAAATTTTCTCATAAAAAAAAAAATAAAAATGAAACTCAAAAAAATAAATCTCTTCACTTCGATGACGTCATTTCAATATACTTTTTTTCGCCACCAATAGAGGCTTTATCTATCTATCTATCTATCAACCTATCTACCTATCTACCTACCAACCTATTTATCTATCTATCTAAGCAAATAAAATCGTGTGTGAGATAGCATGAGAAAAAAATCGTCGGGCTGAAAGGGTTAATTTGGAGGTTGAAATGTAGTGTAGATAGATAGATAGATAGATAGATAGACTGGTGGGTAGGTAGGTAGACAGAATACATAGAGATAGAGATGGATTGATAGAGGTGGGTGGGTGGATGGACAGAGAGAGAGAGAGAGAGAGAGAGAGGGGGGGGAAGTCCACGTGAAGGCACCCCTCTCCATCCACCCTAATAATAAAATAAAAATAATAATAATAATAATAATAATAATAATAACAATAAAGGAGGGAAGGTGACTGTAGGTGAGGTGAGCTTTGAGGGAATGAGCTCTATGATACAGTAATGGACGCCCAAAAGCTCTATCAGTCAAGCTCTAAGCAGAATTACAAAGTGTGTGCCATGCCTTAGTCTAGAGCTCTTCGTCTGTTTAGAGCTTTGGGGGGTTAAGGTTCCACGCAGAGCTCTACGTCTTTTAGAGCTCTGACAGGTTAAGCTTCCATTCAAAGCTCTACGTCTTTTTACAGAGCTTTGAGGGGGTAAATAACTTAATCTAGAGCTCTTCGTCCATTTAGAGCTTTGGGGACTTAAGCATCCAGTCAAAGCTCTACGCCATGTTATAGAGTTTTGAATGAGTGAGCTTAGAGTCAGTTGTGAAGCTTAAGTGGGCCGATATGGGGCTGGCAGTGAGCTCTACACGTTACTAAAGCTCTAGGGTGAACCTGAACAAAGTATTAGTGTAGAGAGTCCTTCACGTGGTGGCACTGATATAACTGGGTGTGTCCACTGCCTGGGTATACACACGTTCTTCACTTCCCTACCACCTACCTCACTCCTTCACTTCCCTTCCTTCACTTCCCTCCCTCCCTTCACTTCCCTACCTCGCTTACCTCCTTCACTTCCCTACCTCACTTCCTCCCTTCACTTCCCTCCCTCACTCGTTCATTTCCCTTCCCCCACTTCCCTCCCTCCCATCCTTCACTTCCATCCCTCATTTCCCTCCTTCATTTCCCTCCCTCCCCCCCTTCCTTCACTTCCCTCCTTCACCTCCCTCCCTCGCTTCCCTCCTTCACTTCCCTCCTTGAACTTGGTTATACTCCTTTCACTCTAACTTGACCAAAACAATTTCCATCTCTATCTTCACCCTTGAGATGTACCCATAGATATGATACTAGTCACGAAGAAGTGCTATGGAAAGGATGTAGAGCCGTAGTATTCTCTCTCTCTCTCTCTGCCACTGAGCTACGTGTAATAAGCTGCAAATGGACGAAAATCTGGGCCAAGTTAAGGTGGAAGGAGTATAGACTTGGTTGTAGACATAGATAGATATATGAACAGGTAGGGAGACTGAGGGATGGAGGGATGAATTGAGAGAGAGAGAGAGAGAGAGAGAGAGAGAGAGAGAGAGAGAGACTGGAGTCTTATTTAAAGCTCTAGGAAGATGTATATGTGACGAGGAACACACACACACACACACACACACACACACACACACTTAACAAAGTAAACTCATAAACTGGACGCACACAACTGAATATACACATACACAATGATCCCTTGAACACACACACACACACACACACACACACACACACACACACACACACACACACACACACACACACAAATAGAGGTGAATGAGTCAGAATCATTCGCTGTTGCATATCTTGGCGTGTGTGTGTGTGTGTGTGTGTGTGTGTGTGTGTGTGTGTGTGTGTGTGTGTGTGTGAGCATGAAAGGAATGTAGGTGAATCACATACCAGTACACACACACACACACACACACACACACACACACACAATGACTCTACCTTCATGTACACCTCTGAGCTAAAAGCAGACACAAACATTACATCCATCACCACTACCACTATCATTCCTCTCACTACCACAATTTTCACCACAACTACCACAATCACCACATAACTTGTATCACAACTATCATCTCCACTAACACATATTTCAACACCGTTCCTACCACAACTCACTACCACAATCACCACCACACTTCACTACCACAATCACCACCACACTTCACTACCACAAACACCATCACACACTTCACTACCACAATCACCACTTGTACCAAAATCACCATATCACTACCACAATTTTCACACATTTTCAATACCATCCCTACCACAACTCACCACCACCACCACCACAATCACCACACCACACTTCACCACCACAGTCACCTTTCCTGGGCCGTCACTGTTAAAGAAAATACTGTCTCTTCGCCTGTCTAAACTCCTGTCTTCATCACTCCTGTCCAAGATACTGAAATTGTGTTAACTGGTTACTGTGATGAGATTGAGGGGCTGGGGGGGCCTTCACACGGTGGCACTGATATAACCGGTAAGCTCCACTGCCCGGTTATATGCAAAAACGTCCCTCAACTCCCTCCCTATCCCCCGAAGGACGGATGGTGGACGGGAGGGGAAAGGCAACTCAAAGCCCGCACTCCACCGGCTTCACACAAAAACATACCGTAACGCCTTGAATTAATCGACTTATTTTTATCTGCTATATCCGGACTGCAGGGGTTAGATCCAGCCTTCATTAACCCCTTCATTACGAGTCCTGCCCAAAATCTGAGTATAATCGTCTGGAGGAGGTGGGAATGAATCGGTAAAAGAACGGCGCTCCTGGCATTACGTAACGTCTGTTTTTTCCCGACTTTTCCTTGCTGTCTCCAAACGATTTCACTCAGTTTTGGAGGGAAACCTGGTCCTGAAGGGGTTAACTTAAGGGTATACTCGTGGTTAACCTCAACAGCTCCAAAAGTATACCGTAAACTGGAATAACAATCGTCCAATTATACCAAGAATTATATGTAGGTGACGTCCTCTGGCCAAGATTTTAAAGCATGATTTCTTCACGTAGAAAAACACCATTTCAGTATCTTGGTAAATGTCTTCCATCTAAACTCCTGTCGCTGTCCCTGTCACTGCTGGGTACTAGAGAGGGGCGGGGCGGGGCAGGGCAGGGCAAGGCAGGGCAGGTGTGGCGTGGGTGAGGGCTTGAAAGGTAGTGAAGGAGCATAGGACAGGTTGGGAGGGTTATATGTAATGTGGGGGTGGTGGGTGGGGCGAAGGGGTGAGGAGCAGAAAGAGAAAGGGAGGGAAGGGGGAAGAGAGGGGAAGGGAGAATGGGAGAAGGGAAACGTGAAAGTGGGAGGAAAGGTATAGGGAAGAGGAGGGGAGGGATAGGAGGGATGGGAAGGGGAAAGGGGAAGAGGAGAAAAACTGAGGGAAGGGCAGATAAAGAGAGAGCATGGAATGAGTAAGGAGGAGAAAGGGAGAGAAGGCGAAAGAAGAGAAGGGAAGGGAAGGGAATAGAGGTGATGGGTAGCGAAGGGTAGGGGAGTGAAGGGTAGACTATTGAAGGGAAGGGGAAGGGAAGAGGGCTAGGGGAGGGGCGGTGGGAGGGGGAAGGAGGGGTGGGTACGAGTCGAGGAGTTTGGTTATAAAATGACCACCGTGGGAGCTGTCTGTCTGTGTCGCTGTCTGAAGGCACTCCTGTCTGTCTCAAGGCTGTCACTCCCTATCAGTCTCTCTATCTGAACACTGCCACTCCATCCCTCTGCCTCCTTGTCCGTCTGTCTGTCTGTCCCTATCTGAAGGCTGTCACAACTCTATTCCATGACTAAAGATATTACTGTATGGTTCTTATGTATTACTCACTCTTACAGCAACTTTCATTCACCTACACATCTATTTATTCAGTTTCACACATACCCTACCTTTACATTCAATTCCTCACTCCCTCACACTCATTTCTACACCCATATCCACACACACGCACCTACACCCACACTCACTCACACACCTACACCCACAGCCACACCCACACAAACACCCCTAAATCCACACCCACACCTTCACCCACACCCACACCTACGCCCACACCGTCAATGATACCCCACCTAAGAATGTTGGGAAGGCGGGGTGGGTGGGGGATCAGGATGAGGGGAGGGAAGGGGAGGGGGGAGGTAAGTTCTCACGACAGGGGT
The DNA here is from genome assembly GCF_032717465.1 of Coenobita brevimanus. NCBI lineage: Eukaryota > Metazoa > Arthropoda > Malacostraca > Decapoda > Coenobitidae > Coenobita > Coenobita brevimanus. The sequence goes on from NC_137020.1 coordinate 31,302,791, forward strand.
GGGGGAGGAATGGAGAAAGACTACCTTCTTCCCTCCCTCTCTCCCTTCCTCCCTCTTTCCTCCAGGTAGTCTCAGGTGTCATCTCACCTGACAGGTTTGGGGAGGAAAGGAGGAAAGGAGGGAAGGAAGGAGAGACGGGAGGTGAATGGAGGGAAGGACGGCGCCACACGTAATGGAAGGTGATTGGGGAATGGTGTGTGTGTGTGTGTGTGTGTGTGTGTGTGTGTGTGTGTGTGTGTGTGTGTGTGTGTGTGTGTGTGGAAAAATTAATGATTGTGTGACGTGCTGAGACAGAGAGAGAGAGAGAGAGAGAGAGAGAGAGAGAGAGAGAGAGAGAGAGAGAGAGAGAGAGAGAGAGAGAGAGAGAGAAAACGGAACGTGTAGGAGTTAAGAATAATGCAAAGACAATTTTACACACACACACACACACACACACACACACACACGTATACGTCAAATTAGCCAAACTTGCGGTCATGAGTCAACCACCTGGCAATCTCTCTCTCTCTCTGACCTGGACAGTGGGTCATAGCAACGCACTTAGGGGGCTTGAAACAGCTGAGAGAGAGAGAGAGAAAGAGAGAGAGAGGTGGGGGGAGGGAGAAAAATAATAAAGAGGGAAAATTAGGCCAAGGGGAGGAGAGGGGAAAGGAGGGAAGGGGGAGGGAAATGGAGGGGAGAGGAGGAGAGGGGAGAGAAAATGCAGAGACTGGAGGAAAGGAGAGGTAGAAAGAGCCATGAGGGAGGAGAAAGAGGGGAGAGAAAAGGAAGGGCAAGGGGAGAGAGAGAGAGAGAGAGAGAGAGAGAGAGAGAGAGAGAGAGAGAGGAGGAAGGAGGAGGGGTAGGGGGAGGGGAGAGGGAAGGGGAGAAAGTCATGAGGAAGGGGAGAAGGGGGGAGAAGAAAGGAGGGGAACAGGAGAGGGAGGGGGGGAGAGAGACAGTCATGAGGAAAGGGAGGGGAGAGGAGAGAAGAGGGGGAGGGGAGGGGAGGGAGGAGGATACCGTACAAGAACAGACACGAACCTCAGACAGTAATTTCTGGTACACACACACACACACACACACACACACACACACACACACACTCACACACATACATACACACTAAGACCCTGGTAGTAATAGTTGTAACTGTGGTTGTGGGTGGTAGTTGTGGTAGATGTGGATGGTGG